>NW_021620687.1:1496451-1522878 GCF_004785775.1 Grammomys surdaster
GAGGAGGAGGAGGAGGAGGAGGAGGAGGAGGAGGAGGAGGAGGAGGAAGGGAAGAAGGGAGGGAAGGAGGGAGGGAAGGAGGGAGGGAAGGAGGGAGGGAAGGAGAGAGGGAGAGAGAGAGAGAGGGAAGGCAGATATTGACCGAGTATCTAGTAAAGGACTCAAAATATAATATTAAACTTGCTTATATAATTTAATAATGAATGGGGAATTCAATGGGAAAATGATCCCTTTCACAAGAGATTATTGTCTCCCAATGAACAGTGAAAACACAGGGTTCCAGAAGGCAGCCGACAAGCCATGAACTCTATCTTTATTCACTCCGGGGATGTCTAGGTTGAAAGAACCATCCCGGAGATTAGTTTGTCACGTGTCCACTGAAGCCGAATGCAGGCACATCCTGCGGCTCGGCAAGCCCACTTCTAGATGTATGCTCAGCGAAAATGTAGCCACCAACTGGTTTATATAGAAATGCTCATAATCCACAACTGAAAACCATCCAAATGTCCAGTAACAACCAAATGGAAAACGTATATAGTGTGCCAGATTTCTAAAACAGAAGCCTGTAAACAAATGAAAACAGAACTGTCTATCGCTGTTAGAAGCGGGGAGAGCCATTATTTGTGAGGACGCTTAGACCAGGGGGCTGGCGGGCATTGCTACAGATGGGAAATTGCTGACTGTCTTGTTTTTGCTAATTTCAGCCGTGTTTGCTTTGTGAAAAGCCACACACTTTCCTGAATGTATCCTTATACTTGGAAATCTTGAATACAATCAGATGGCGTTTACATGGTTTCTAAATAGTCGATCCTCAACATTGGCAATGGTACAGTACAGCAAGTATTTTTATATACTGTTGGCAGAAATATAGATGTTGTCAACATTCCTGGAAAGCTGATTAGCAATGTGGACAAAAAAATATTCCAAAGTTTATGGTCTTTGACCTAGTAAGTCCATGTATATGTACCTATCTTAAGGTAATTACCCACTTGATAAAAAGACAAGGAAAAAATTATGACAGTGCTGCATGTAGCTTTTCACTATCCTGCCTATGCTCCGGGAATGAGCTCCTCTATCAGCCCCTGCCCTGCTTCCCTCGAATCTACTGATAAAAGCCACGCACATAATTGTTCATTTTCAACTTGCCTTCTTGGCACAATTGCTAGACGCTACAATCTCCCGCCTGGAAAACTCACCCTTATTATTACTCTTCGCTCCGCTCCTCCCACCTGCCCTAACTTGAGTTGGTCAGTTGACTCTAGTCCCTGCTAAACATCTCTGACCACCTCCCTATGGGAGCAGCCACCACTCTTCTGGAGACCTCACATGGTTGCCTATTTATCCTCTCTTCAAAGCATAGTAAACTCCCCCTCTCCTTCCTTGTGTCTCCCTTTCCTCTCGGGACCGGAAGTCCCGCCTGTACCTTCTGCTCAGCAATTGGTCCATGACTTTCTTTATTGACAGATCAAGAGCCCATTGAGGAACAGGATCTTAGTGTTAGACCCGCCCTTGCACGACAGGATACTAAACTATTCATATTCCATACACTTCAAACTATTTAAATATATTTAAGAATGAGAGGCTGGGGGGCTGGAGAGATGGCTCAGTGGTTAAGAGCACTGACTGCTCTTCCAGAGGTCCTGAGTTCAATTCCCAGCAACCACATGGTGGTTCACAACCATCTGTAATGGGATCCAATACCTTCTTCTGAAGGCAGCTACAGTATACTCCTATACATAAAATAAAATAAATAATTCTAAAAAAAAAAAAAAAAAAAAAAAAAAGAATGAGAGGCTGGAAGAAAGTACATTGAGAATCATGAATGTTGTGTCCCTAACTGCAATGAAGCCATAATCCCAGTGTGATGGTGTTGGGGTGTGTGGCCTTTGAGAGTTAACCAGATTTACAAAGGCCACCAACAATGGGTACTCCTGATAGAATTAGAAACTATCAGAAACGGGAGAAAGACAAGTTTCCCTTTTCTCTACAGTCAGAGGCTGCAATAGTAAAGTTGCTATTATGAATCTGGAAGAGAGACCTCAGCCAAGCCAGTTCTTACTGGGATGCTGACCTTGTCATTTCTAGTCTTGGGAACTATGAGAAATAAATGTTTATTTTTTTCTGAAAGTATATGGCATCATGTCATAGTAGCCAAGCATAATGACCTAAAGTTTTGTCTGAACATATGGATTATTTCTCACGTTTTGTTTCACTGTTTTTCAAATTCACCATCAAACAAATTACATTTTAATTTAAAATTTTATATATTTACTGGGGATGGGAACATTAGTCAAGGTTTCTATTGCTGTGATGAAACACCATAACCAAAAATCAAGTTGGGGAGGAAAGGGTTTACTGGGCTGACACTTCCAAATCACGGTTCATCATCAAAGAGGCAGGACCTGAGACAGAGGCCATGGAGGAATGCTTCTTACTGGTTTGCTCCTCATGTTGTTTTCTTACATACTACAGGCCTACCTACACAGGTATAGCATCACCTGCAAGGGACTGGCCCTCCCATAGCAATCACTAATTAAAGAAATGCTCTACAGGGTTCCCTCCAGCCTAATCTTACGGAGCCGTTTTTTTCAAGTGGGGTTTCCATTCTCTCAGATGACTCCATCCTGTGTCAGGTTGACATAGAATTAGCCAGCACACATGGGATGAGTGGGGAGGGCAGCGGGCATCTCATGGAGTCCTCGCTTTCCACCAAGTGGGACCTGGGGATCCAACTCAGGTCACCAAGCGTGGCAGCAAGTCTTTTTACCCGGGAAGTCATCTCATTAGCCCTGTTTTAATTTTCAGAAATGTAAATGCTCACTGATTGTGAGTAAATCCTCCTAGGCAAGAGCCAAAAATACAGAAATAAAATATTGAGCGAAGTCTGCATGTTTCTCATTCTCTTAAGCATCGGAGTCTGCTTATAAATCTTGTTAATGTATCTTACTTAGCATATAACTATAAAACATGCACACGCAGGTGAGGAAATGTGCATTACAAGTTTGGTGGTTTGGTTTTTTTTCTTTTTTCAAATTAGTACTTAAACAAAAAATAAAAACATGGGGAGCTGGGTCTTCCCGTTTTATTGTCTGCTCCATGCCATGATTTAAGCGTCACGTAGCGACATAAGCAGTACTTTCCTGAAACATAAACTGCTTAGCCCCAGTGGCCACATGCCAGGTTCTCACCTGCTTAATACCTGCTTAGCTTCAGATGGCTCCTGTGTTGCCATTCTGGGTCCCTCTCACATACTGTAAAATGCCTTAATAACACACGCCAGGTAATTAGTAAGTTTACACGGTAGTCTCTCTAGCTCTAGACTAGCCTTTATTATGTAATATTCAGTACTATCCATTACTTTTATCATCAGAAATTTGAGAAGTGCACAGGATTTTATTCTAAAGGAATCTAGATGTGATTGCAACTGGGTTCGGGTTTCCTCAGTATATCCCTGTTTGTTCGTTAGGGTTGAAGCAGGAAGTCAAGTGTCTGATTTTTCATCCAAGACGGTTTGTGCGAGGTGCCTCACTGATCTGGACTGCATTGTTCCACTGAGCACTACATCAGTAGAGGCTGCTATTTGCACACTAGAAAAGCCAAATTATTTAGAAATACTCCGAGGATGCTTGTTTTTCACATGGAGTACATTATTCGTCCAAATACCAAAGGGATCCAACAATAGATATTCTCCTTGCCCTGAACACAGCAGGTGAAGCTGTTGTGAATCATGTATCCCTGTCACCTGAGATGGTGCACACACTGTCCCTTTTCAGTCCTCCTGTCCCTTCCTACTCTGAGCCGTTAAACCTGGCAGCTGGTAATTTTCTGGAGACGTCTCTATCTATACACACACTTCTATGTGGATGAATGAAAACCTAGGTACCCACCTGGCTCCTTCTCAGCAGGGTTTTTGCACATCAATTCCAGCAGTCGAGGGTAATTAGGAATAATTCCAACCCTAGCAGCATCTCTGTGGTGTCATTAAAGAAGATGCACTGTATGGTCCATGACAACAGCTCTTCAAATTCCTTAGTCCCCTTCACAGCAATCTGCCCAAGCCTCTGTTCTGGCTCACTCTAGCGTCTCCCTTCTCAAAGTCAGTTCCCACCCTGGCTTCTCTGTGCTGCCCTTGTGTTGCCTGTAATCTGTAGTTTAGCACCCTGGAAGGGGGCAGAGCAGGGAGAGGAGGAGGAAGGGGGAAAAGAGGAGAAGGAAGAGGAGGAGGGAAAGAGGGAGGGGGGAGGAAGAACAAGAGTGATGGAGCAAGATCTAGATGCTTTTGCCCAATAGCATATTGTAGTTAATAAATAGATCCACACAGACTAAACCTCCTACATGTGTGATCTAGAAGTGGGTGTATAGGCATTGGGATTATTTTGGAGTATCAGGGAAGGGGTGTTTGTTCCTTTGTTTTGTTGTTTGTTGGTTTTGATTGAGAAAGAAAATAGCATTTATGGAGCGTGGAAGGCTGTGCAATGTCCCATTTATGCTTTGCACTTGGCTAGCACATCACTGGTAAGACGGATTTGCTGTGGCCTCTGTGTTAGACTTGAGGACTATGTATGCTTCTGTCTAGTGCCAGGTATTGTGGTGCATGCCTTTAACCCCAGCACTCGAGAGGCAGAGGAAGGTGGATCTCTGTGAGATTGAGGCCAGCTTGGACAGCCAGAGCTACATAGTGAGACCCTGTTTCTAAGATATATAGATAGATGATTGATAGATAGATAGATAGATAGATAGATAGATAGATAGATAGATAGATAGATGTTCCTGTGTTTCATTCAGCTCAGCAGCAACATATTCTCCAAGAAATTGCTCTTTCAAATTCTCCCATCCCCAAAGGTAATCTTTCGAAGTCTGGAGCAGGTTAGACCAGAGGTGTTCATGTGACATTAGCTGAGATAATTATATATTCATGGAGCTTTCCAAGTTAGCAATGTTAGTGACTTGACCCTGTCAGAGTCAGAACCTAGATCTCCCTGCCTACTGATTCTCACGGTAGTTCACTGGTGCTGAATGTTCCCATTGGCCGGAGAAGCTGAGAGGAAACCTATACCCTAACAAGTGACAAGACTGAGATCGAGAGAATGCCGGCAGGTAAGGTGCAAAGGAGGAGCAAAGCAGGTGATTTGTTTGGGGTGGAAACAAAAGAGATGCTTGATTGGGGTGCTGCAGAAAGGTTCGGGGGGCAGGCGGCGTTTGAAGAATTTACTTGGGAGCATGCAGGGTAACCCCTTGCACTGTTTGTGCTCTGATTGCTTGTTCATTTTTAGTCACCCTCCCATAATCCCTGTAATTATTTTTCCAGCCTGGGAAACAGAACCTTGGTAGCAGGCAGTGCTTCTGTTCTCTTGGTAACACATGGTAAACCACAAATGGCAACTACTCTGTACTGGGCCTAAGATTATTTTGGGGGATCTGTTCCAAAGGGTTGTTCACTGTTATTGGGCTCACTGACCCCAGTCAGCCTGAGTTGGATACTGGTTTGCTGTCCCCACAATAGTAGGACACTGTTGGGGACTGGTTCTAATGCTTTGAATTAATCCAGCCCCCAAAACCAGGAATCTGTGTGTCCAAACACTGAAGGTCTTTGTTCCCAGTTGGAAGGAGGAGATCACCATAATGGGAAAGAAGAAAGACCAAACCTAAAGGCCTGCCAACATGTGAGAATCAGGGATAGTGGTCACCTCCCCAATTGTGTTTGGGGTAGCAGAGATGAAATATAGATTTCAAAAGATGTTAGCCCAGAAGTACCAGAGGGGAGTGTTTGCTAGCAGCAGGAGGATTAGAACTGCCCAGTCTTTGAGCTAGTCAAGCCAAATTGAAATTAAATGGTGTGTGTGTGTGTGTCTTTCATTCACAAATCCAGAGAACTCCTAGGTGGGTGCAAAGAGCACGAGACCTGTCCGGAGCACAGAGTGGGTTACCTAAACTCAATACTTCAGACACTAATAGGGACTTGATATATCCAAGTCGGGATGCTTTCAGAGGATCAGGAAGGGTGAGCCAAAGGAAGGGCAAAGGAAGAAGATACATTCCCACTGAAGTACTAGGTACTTCCCTGGCATCATGTGCAACCAAGCCTGCCAAACCTACTGGCTCTTCAGTGATGTCTTTCAGATTCCGCCCTCCACATAACCATGGTAGTGGTGACTCTACTAGTCACACTAAAGCATGTTGTTGGTTTCATGGATTTAAACATCCAGTTACCATGTCTGCAATTCTAGCACCTAGGAGGTGCAGGCAAGTAGATCAGAAATTCAAAGTCTTCCTGAACTACAGGAGACTCTGATAAAGACACACACACACACACACACACACACGAAACAAAATGGAAAGAAAACCAATTGGCATAGCCTGGGATCATCACAAAGCTACAGCACTATTGGAAATTGTAATTAAAATGGAATAATATTGAAAAGCACTTTCACAGAACCCTCTCACATTAACTTCTCCACTCTCGAGGCACTTGATTTTGATCATTGGGAAACTCTTCTATGATTAAGTGGCTGAGCCTGGTCATTAAACTAGGGATTAGCAAGGCCGGAGCTCCAACGCCGCTCCCTGTCCACTTGAGCCTCTCCCCACTACTCTGCCTCCCTATTTCTACATCTGAGAAATGCCCTGGGTGTGTAAATTACTTTCCATAATTATGTTTCATGGCTAAATAAGCAATGTCTTTAGGGGTCACAGAACCAGAGAGATCTAAAGATAAATCAGTTCCCCAAAACAAAAAGCTGATTTTTTTTCTGTCATTTTGATAAATCACAACACAAAGCCAGACATGTCTCAAGGTCAATGATGCTCTGTTTTCTTCTTTGCCAGGCCCTGTCTGATGGGAAGGAAGGACACAGAGAGATTTATTGCCAGCCCTCTCCTAACCTGGGGACACCATGCCTAGAGTCTCCCCAGTCAGCAGGTGCAGTCCACGTCACCAAGTATGTCAGTTTCATGAATGCCAAAGTCACTTTGTCCCCTGGTTTGATCAAAACCCAGTTCAAGGGCTGTGCTGGCTGACTAGACATGCCCTCTAGTGTCTCCTGCCTGGATGCTGTGGTACCCCTAATTGATGCTCACCGCTTAGAAGCATGTTCCCAATGCCAGTCCGTCCTCCCCTCAGTCCTGACAGGTGAAGGAAGTCAGTGTTTGCTGGAACCTTCCCAGTGATTACTCACTCTTTTTACTTGCCTGGGCATCTTCTGAAAGGAAAGGGTGGCTCTCCCCACATATGTGCTTTGCTTATCAGTTTAAAAATCATGGTGTGACCAGAGGAAGGGATGACCCAGTGTGCAGAGATCTGAAACCAGATGGAACAGCCAAAGGAGAGGACCTGATTCTCCCCAGAGCTGGCGGCAGAACATGCTGAAGGAGGAAGGGCAGCAGGAGACATTTCTTTAACTTTCACTTTAAAATCCTGTGTGATGTGAAGATTCCACCCCTGAAAATTCATCTTTATATCCCTCAGAGTCTAACCTCAAAATAGAAAAGCCTTCAGAATACTTCTAACAGAGCTCAAAGCAGGCAAGTGGTGTCTGATAGAAGGAACACACTGAGTCCTGTCAAGAAGTCCCAAGCCCTGGCTCAGGGGACTTCCAAGACAGGTAATGTTATCAGTCCAGGGACAAGGTCACCTGACAGAACCTTCCTGGGCCAGTCTAGTAGATGTGGGACCACTGAGGAGGGACTAGTGTTACAGACAGATGTGCCTTCCTCTTCTCCTGGAGTATCCCGTTTCCCTTCATTTTGGACAAGCCAGGTTTAAAGCTGGGAACACGAAGGCTTGAGAAACTTCACCTGGGAGTTCCTACCCAGGTGGAGCAGCTAGAGTAAAATAATGCATGTTTCAGTTAGCGAGTGCTTGCAAACCTTATCTTAAGTCGTAGGTTCTTATGCCTGATCATAAAGATTGAGTTTGGATTTAAGATGTGTGAAGCCATTAGAGACCATTCATACTGGTAAACACAACAGAAGACCTTTGGAATGAAGCTGTTGATACTCAGTAAGTTATCGTGTGCTGTTTAAGCTCAATGAGATTCAGGCTCTGGAGTTGGGATTGGCACTTCAGACCCAGCTATATTTGTCTTAGACTGTCCTTCAAGACCTTTTGTCCAAGAATGGGCTGCCCCATACCCACCCTGTGGAAAGGGGGAAGGAAAAGAGCCTGACAGGCCAAGAGTAAGCATCATGTCCTTAACAAGAGAAAGAAAGCACATTGGGTAAAAACACTGTGTTCTTGAAAACAGCTGGGGAAAAAAAATCAATGCCAGCACCTTCCAAAGCTAAAGACTAAAACTACTGTCTATTCCTTGGTATAAAGACACCTATGGTGGGAAGGGGTACTTAGAAGTCTCACCCAGGAACAGATGTTCTTCCTGGGGCCCAACTGAACTGTTCTGGTTTCTGAACTTGCCTAGGCAGTATCTGCTGGACATGGTATGTATCTGATTTCTGCTATATTTCTGGTACTCACCATTTTTATTTCACTGTTCAATTGCTGTGAAGAGACAACATGGCCAAGCCAACTCTTATGAAGGAGAGCATTTAATTAGAGGCTTGCCTGAAGTTTCAGAGGTTTAATCCATTATTATCAAGGCAGGGAGCATGGGGCACACATGGCACCAGAGCAATAACTGAGAACTACATTGTGACCCATAGGTAGAGAGAGACTCTGGACTTGGCATGGCTTTTGAAACCTCAAGGCCCATCCCCCCCCGACACACATACCCAGGACACACTTCATCCAAAAAGGCCACACCTCTTAATTTCTCTAATCTTGTAAAATAGTGCTACTCCCTGGTGACTAAGCATTCAAATAAATGAGCCTACGGTGATTATTCTAGTTCAAACTACCACATTCCACTCTCTGGCCCCTAAAGGCTTGTAGTCATATCATAATGCAAAAGTGCACTCCTTCAAGCTTCGAAAGTTCCCATGGTCTATCACAGTTTCAACACTGTTTGAAAGTCCAAAGTTCAACGTAGCTTTAACTGTAAGCCCCTGGAAAATCAAAATAAAAAGGCAGACCGCATGCTTCCAATGTACAATGGCACAAGATATGTATTGCCATTCCAAAGGGGAGGAAATACTGGACAAAAGCAAGGCATAAAATCAGCAGGGTGAACTCCAAACTCTGCCTCTCCATGTCTGACGTCAAAGCACTCTTCAGCTCTCCAGCTCCTTTCGGCTTTGAGGACTGCAGCCCACTTCTCTCTCTTGAGCCATTCCACAATCAGTCTAAAGCTCTCTTGGGCAGCTATTCCCCATGACTCTGGCATCTCCAACATCTTGGAGTCTCCAACACAATCCAGGCTTCACCAAATGGCCTCTCTGAGCCTCTATGCAGAGACACCCCTAACATGTGCCTGGCCTCAACAACTTTCCTTAGCTATAGAGGAAGATGCCTCTTTCCCATATCCTTGTGTCTAAAGTCTGAACCATGTGGCCAAAGCTGCCAATCTCTGATGCTTGATGAGGCTGGAATTCCCCCCCCACACACACACACACCTTCAATTATATTTGCATCAGCTTTCTGTTGTTGACAGTTTCCGCCATTGCTTAAGTTTTTCTTTAATTCCTTTTCGTAAATTGGAAGCTTAGCTGGCCCAGAGATTACCACTCCCCTTAATCCGTTTCATATCAGGCTTTTCTTTAAACTTTGATCCCCTTAAGCATTGAGCTTAGCTCTCTTACACGTCCTGGTATTCTTTTCCTCCTCAAACTGTACATTTTGTATTTCTCCTTGCCCCACTTGTTCCTTTGCATTACAGATCTGCACAGGAGTCATCACTAATAACCCTATGACACACACAGTCAATACTAGGCTGTCTTGAAATTTTTGCCAATGCCATTAATCCAAAACTCATCAATTTAGGCTTCAGGCAGACTTGGACAAGATCAGAAAGCAGCCACAGTCTTCTCCAAAATATTAGAAGATTGGTTTCTAGGCCACCTACTAATATTCTTCTGAAACTTCTTGAGCTGGGCCCCCACAGTTCAAATGCCCCCATCCAGCACCACTGTCTTCCATGCTTCTAATAGCATGGCCCATTAAACCCTGCTTAAAGTGTCCAACTGCTTTCTTAGCCCAAAGTCTCAAAGTCTTCCGTACCGTATTCTTCCAATAAGCAGCATGATTAGGCCTGTCATAGCAATACAACAGTCCTCAGTACAAACTTCTCACCATTCCTGGTCCCAACTTCTGTCTTAGTCACTCTTCTATCACTATTAAAAGACACCATGACCAAGGCTCATCTTATGAATGATAGCGTTTAATTGGGGGCTTGCTTACAGTTTCAGAGGTTTTCTACATTATCATCATGGTGGGGGATATGGTAATATGCAGTCAAGTGCTGGAGCAGTCGCTGAGACCTATGTCCTGATCCATAGGCAGGGGTGGGTGGGTGAGACATGAGCCTGAAATGGGCTTTTGAAACCTCAAGCACTGCCTCCTTCCAGTGACACACTTCCTCCAACAAGGCCATACATTTTAATCCTTCTAATCCTTTCAAATAGTGCTACTCCTTGGTGACTAAGCATTCAAATATGTGAGCAGCTGGGGGTTATTCTTATGCAAACCACTGTATCATTTTATTCTTGCTTGCTGAGTATTGTAAAATATAAATTCAGTCCTTCAAAACTGAAAACATAATTATGATGAAGCCTTCCCCCATGGAGCAAAGGCTACAATAGAATAAGTAAAAATTGATGGTGGTGTATATGTGATAAGAAAAAGAAATAATTCTAGTTGTCCCTGGAGTTCATATCTTCCTAGATAGTTGGAAGTAAAGGATGAAAGTGATGAGGTCATAGAGAAGTGGTTATGTAGGACTTCCCTACGGGGATGATCAAGTAAAATTAAAAAATCAAGAGGACACGTCAAGAGATCAACAAAGGACTATCTAATTTTCATTTTGGCAAGAAAAAGCCTAAATATATAAAATCTGTGAATTACAAATATCACAAATGTTAAATAGAGGACAAAGCCCTAAGTGGACATCTTCAGCACCTCCAAAGCTTAGGAAAAGCAGGGAGTTCTGTGAAACTCTTGTCTTCTGGACATCCCATAGCTACTGCACTCATGAACTCACAACACTTGAATAAGAAGATGGGCGCCGTCAACACTCTATCCTGAAAGTGGGAGAGCCTTGTGAGGCTTTACCTCTCCTTCAGTAGCTATTGGCAGTGAATGGTTGTTGGGGAAGGGGGAGTCATTTTCTTTAGTGATGTAGTTACTGAGCATGTGGCTGCACATGCTCTGTCTAGTAAAAACCCCATGTCTGTGCTCATACAAACAATCCTAACTGATGTCAGATGGTCACCACAAAACAAAACAAAAGAGCAACAACCCAAGAGACATGAAAGTGGGGAAGAAGACTTCCTGGGAAGAAATGGCTCAGTAGGAATGGAGGTAGATGAGAGGGGGTAAAGGGGTTGAAATGGCCAAAATAGTTTATATGCATTGTAAAATTATGGTGGGAAAACCCAGTAGAGATTAAGAAAGAAGAACTAGAGGGCAAAGGGGTTTTAGAAAAGTCCAAATCTACTGGGCAGTGGTGGCGAACACCTTTAATTTCAGCACTTGGGAGGCAGAGGCAGGCGGATTTCTGAGTTAGAGGCCAGCCTGGTCTACAGAGTGAGTTCCAGGACAGCCAGAGATACACAGAGAAACCCTGTCTCCAAAAACCAAAAACCAAAAAAAAAAAAAAATCCAAATCTTAAACTGAGCTTATTTAGATAAATAAATTTTATTACATTTTCTTGCTCTTCTCCTTGGACTTCATAATGGTACTTTATGACTATTGAATTTTATGATTGCTGAATTTCTTCTTATGCCCGGGATTCTAGGATTCTGGCCTATTCCGTTAGAGTAATTTCCTGTCTGTCATGTGCTATCAGACATGAGCATGGCTAGGGTTAAGAGCATTACTAACCCTAGTTAATTAATTGCTAGTTAAGTAATTGCTAATTAATAAGTAATTATTAACACTAATTACTAGGCAGGCAATTGAATTTCCATCAATCACCGGTAAACTCTATTGGTCAGAGGAAAGTCAACCTCATCTGCCAAGAAAGAGGAAGCACTTTATCTGTGCCCTCAGCCCCAGCAGCCTCTTCCTCAGCTTCAAACCGGATGACGTCAACTCATACCACCTGTGAGCCCGTGACCTGTAAGCTGTGCATCTTGAAACTAGACATGGCTTGGTGCAAGACGCACTGTCAAAAACACTCAGCGGACTCATTTTACTGTGGGGTGTCTGTGGGAGAACTGGGCGCCTCATTAATGCTAAAATAGTGGCACTGCTGGGCTGCAGACTTCCTGGCACCGAAGAATGAGCAGTGAGCATGCCCTCGGAAGCCTGCTGAACGGGCCCTGAAAGCTTAGTCTTGAGTCTATGTTTCCGTTCCAAGTGATTCTACTAGCCATTTAATATTTGTAACAAATTCTTCCTGCTTAAACTGGCTGGAAGATGTCTCAGTTCGCTTTAGCTGTCAACTGAACTCAGTTTACAGTCATCTGAGGGAGTCTCAGTTGAAGCGTTGCCCAGTTCCCATTGGCCTACGGCCATGTCTGGGCTGATGATTGACGTGGGAAGGCCCAACACATTGTGGGCAGCGCCATCCCTAGGCAGTGGAACACGAGTCATGTGAGAAATGTGGCTGGGTATGAGCCAATCAGTGAGCTGGATAGTAAACCAGGACCTCAAGCTTGTGTGGCAAGCAAACACTTTACTGCTGACTGAACCCTCTCCCCAGCCCCTGATCTTAGAATTTCCAACTCTAAAACTGTGAGCCAAATAAACCGCTGTGTGGTAAATATTATTTGAGGGTTTCTACCCCACCTTAGATCACTTAGTTCCTAAATAAATGATACAAAAATCTTTCGAATTATAAGCTTAAAAGCACTAGAGCTTATCAGATATCAACCCTCTATGCTATTTTGTCTACCTCCCTGTCAGTAACCCTAAGATACCACTTGCCATGTTCTATCTGGGCTGCTCCTACACCAGCAGGCCAGCCCTCATGGCCATGTGCCCGTGATCCACCTACCCCATGGTGACTTCTTGCTTCTTCCTCCTCTCCCTCCTCTCATGGTCCTTGCCTGAGACCCCAACCCTGAGACATCACCCTCCTACCTCTCTTCTGCCCAGTCACAAGCTGTAGGCATCTTTACTACCCAATCAAGGATGACTTGGGGGGCAAGTTTTATACAACAAAAGCTGGTAAGCAGGAGGATCTGCTAGTCTTAGAGCAATCAAATCTTGGATATTAGCATTTGAATACATAACAGCACCAGAACAACCCGCTCCAAACCACTTTTCTCCATAAGTACCCAGCCTCTAGGATTTTGTTATAACAGACCAGAAGAATGTGGTATGTGGTATGCCTGTGGCACATTCCGGTTACCTCATTCCTTCACTTATTTCCAGCTTTCACTCATGTCAGACATACAGTGTAAGTCATTGTATCAACTTTCCAGGAAACAAAGAGCACCTTTACTGTCCTGTCCAGCAGGGCATTAAACAGGGTCTGGGGAGATCACCTGAAAGAGAAGATGGGGGAAAACAGGCGAACTCGAAGGAAAGACAACCTGTCTATAGTCTGATCAGATCGCAATTTTTACTTTTGCACACACAAATTATACACACAAAAAAGACAGGATGTGGGGAAGGGGATGCTGCAGGAATGTGGGTGTTCAGGGGGAATACAGATATCTTCCAGAACAGAGTTTCAGCTGGGTGAAGGTTCAGGGGACAGATCACTATGACTCTGCCTATGATTCACTTGTCTTTATCTAAGTTGGTACTATCCACCAAGGCTACCTATCTACAAGGTCTATGTATTTAGCCTGGCAATTTTCCACCAAAGCTGCTTGTTTACAATAGCTTCTAGGCATCTGTTTCAGTGTTTTTTCCACAGAGACCCAAGACTTGGTGCTAGCAGGCATGTATGTCAGGCCTATGGCTGATTTTAGGCCTATGGCTGATTTTAGGCCTTCAGTGTATAAGCAGGACTGCCCCTGACACTTTACTTTAGCCATTAGCCATCCAGAAAAAGGGAGAACACGGGTAGAGTTTCTAAACCTACTTTTAGGAGGTGTCTTAGTTACCACTCTATTGCTATGATGAAATACAATGACAAAGGTAACTTCTTTTTAAAGGAAAGCATTTCACTGGGTGATGCGTACAGTTCCAGAGGGTTAGCTGCTACCATCAAGGTGGAGAGGGTGGTGGCAGATAGGCAGGCAGGCATGGCACTGGTACTGTAGCTGAGAGCTTATATGCCAATCTGCAAACATAAGGCAAAGAGAGAGACTGGGCCGAGTATGGGCTTTTAAAACCTTAAAGTCCACCTCATTAATACACCTCCTCCAACAAGACACACCTCCTAACCCTCCCCAAATAGTTCCATTAACTGTGACACAAGCATTTAAACACGCATGTCTATGGAGACCATTCTCATTCAAACCACCATGGGGGCGGGAGGGGAGGGGGTGTAAAGAAACAACAAAAATGACTTTGAAGAATAATGCTTCCTGCTCCATCCCCCTCATCCAGTATTCACTTTTTCTTTGCCGTCCGCCTTCTTCTCTTCCTTCTTCCATTACTCTACTGGATTTCTCTAGATCCATTTACTCCTGCATGTATCAAATATTTATCTAATGCTTACTATGTGCCAGCAAGGATAAGTGCTTTATACACGTATTGCCTCAGTTGTCGCGGTCCTCAGGACAGCCCTGACAACCCAAGTGTTATTTTCAACCGTGTTTTGCAGGAGAGAGAGAAGTTGGGTAACTTGTCTAAGGTCACACCTTACAGCCACCTGTCCTTGGAAGGATGCTCTATCCCTTGATCACTCGGTTTGTTGCTTCTATTCCCTAAATACTCCCTCTGCCTTCCCCTCCCACTTCCCCTTCCTCTTCCTCTCCCCCTCCCCTCCTCCCTCACACTTCATTTTACTCCATTTTGCTTGGTGCAGGATCTCGCCCTGGCTACAGCCAGCTAGTCATGCCCAGTTCAACCCCTCTTTCCTGTTCTCACAGCTGTTTCCCAGGCCCAGATGGGGTGATCTTTCTACAGCATCATTGAGGCATGTCTAGCATGCCTGGCTTCAGGCTACTACATAGCAATAAAGGCTCTCAGCCACTGTGAAAACCAGAAATGCCCGAGATATTTTCAGCATCTTAGTTGAGACATCTGTTAGGAACACATATGCACATATGCTCTCTCTCTCTCTCTCTCTCTCTCTCTCTCTCTCTCTCTCTCTCTCTCTCTCTCTCTTAAACTTTCTTAAAACCCTTCAGTGAGTTTATTTATTGATCCCTTCTCCTGCCAGGAACTGGGCTAGGCAGCAGAGAGGTGGTAGAGAGTAAGGCAGGGCAGCCCTTGTCCTCCTGAAGTAAGAGATCTAGAGTGGGTGTGAGAAGCTTAACTACCCTTCTCAGCCTTTTTCAAGGTTGCACATGGAAAGGATGGACAAGATGACACACAGGCCTTAAGACTTCATGTGATGCCTGAAAGATGAGCACAGCCAGCTGCCCATGGTGAGCACCAGTGGGAGGGAGGATACAGGTTCTGATCAGAAAGAACAAGTGAGCTCAGTTCTAAAGACGAGGTCCTGCAGACGCTAGAAATATAGTGAGGCTGGGCACCAGGGTAAGGAGGAGATGGAGGCTGAGGTAGCCAGAGGCCATGCATGGTCTGAGAGGTGTGCCAATCACAGTGATTATCCCATGCATGGCCTGAGGGGTGTGCCAACCTTAGTGATTGCCATCCCAAGGCAGCGAAAAGAGCCTGATTTAAAAATGAGAACTACCATGGAATAATTAAAATGCTCTTAACTACCCCCTAGTTAAGTGAGCAGCGCCAACACAGTCTAGACACAGCACCCCACTACTGCTCAGAAGTTCTGTCTGCTCCTCTGCAGAGCATCTCTGGTCCTTGGTGACTGAGCTCTGCTTTTTCTTCCATTGGAGAGTGGCTGCACCTGCAGTGGATCCCAAGGGTTTAGAGCGGAGAATGGATGGAAGGGAATACAACCAAATGGGAGAGATCCGTTTGCAGGCTTTTGTAATACGCCAGGCTCTGCATTGTGGTGATGGCTTCAGGGATGAGAGGAAGAACTGCGAAGTACTGAAGAACCCAGCTCCTCAGCATGGTCTCCGAGGCCCTGTACCCATTAGCCGAGCCTATCGCTATCCATACATCCCCACTGCAGAGAACTGGTCCTATTTGTAGGCTCACCAAGGTTCTCCATGGATACAGCTTTGTTGTGTGCTGCCACTGTCCTTAAAAGTGTGCTTTCCCCTACTAGTACAATGTAGTTCTTCATGACCCATTATAAAAGGCTATTCTTGTGGAGAATGCATCCTGACTCTGCCTGGTACCTTGTAGGTCATTCCTTTATCATTTTTGTATTGAATTTTGTAGCTGTTTTTTTATTCACTCAATATAGATTGGAAGTTTCTTAGTGATAAGGACCACATCAACATCATGTTTAGGTGGCCTGTCACATACTAGGTACTCAATAAATATTTGCTAAGCAGAACCTTACCTCTGTTTCTCTCTTTGTCCTTCCCTTCCCCCCTCCTTCCCGCTACTCTTCCTTCCCTTCTTCCCTTCCTTCTTCAAGCTGTTGTGAAGTCATGGAAATAAGCGCTTGGTGGTAAGCATAAAATTGCAGGTAAATTGATTATTTTCCTCCTCTGGTAGCTTGTATAGCACTTTCCAGCACTATGAACTAGTCAGGAAGAATGAAGTTTCTAGTTGATACCACCTCAATTTCCCCATGTTTAATGACATAAGCATGTGGTATCTTCAGCTATAAACCCCAAAGCTGCAATAGCAACCTGTTTGTGAGACATAAACCCACTGATAGTGGAACAAATGTTGCAGAAGTAACTAGCCACCTTTTGGGTTGGATTTAGGCCCTGCTCTATTAGATGGAACCCATACCTGCTGCTAATGAATTCAAGAACCTGAGACTAAGTAGGTCTTGGGCCCTAAGGGAAAACTTATAACAATTCTTCCGTTAAATGGACAGAGCAATAAAATGGCCCCCTAAGAACTATACCCACAGAACGGCTCCTAAGAACATATTGCTAAAGCCACAGATCACATGGTGGTTGAACCCGCATCAGAGAAGCTTCTTCTAACAGTAGATGGTGATTAACGTGAGTCCCACAACTGGACAATGTGCAGACAGCGAGAGACCTCGGAGTACTCAGCCCTAAGGGACTTCCGTGTCACACCCCTCCTTTCAAGGTTCAGGGAGCTACGCAGGAAGTGTAAGAGCTGGAAGTGGAAGGCTCCATGGAAATGGCACCTTCCAGCCATGAGAGGACTGATGCACGTAAGAACTCACAGAAGTTGTGACAGCACACATGAGCCCTGAACTCACAGAGGCTGTGACAGCACACATGAGCCCTGCTCAGGTTCAAGCCAGACAAAATCCAAGCATGGAGAGGGGGAAATGGGCACGAAATCCCACCTCTAACCAAGATAGAAGCCATTGAAATTGATACCTGCTGGAAGAGGGTAAATCTGTCTTGTCAACGGAGTGAAACTGGGTATATCAACCACACCCCATGGCAGGGTGAATGCTCAAGAGTAGTTGGTCAAAATAAAATGGAATCCGTGTTTTTGTTATTAGTTTGGGGGTGGATTCTTTTTCTGGTGCCTTTTATTTTTTCAGAGAGAGGAAAAAAATATGGGGAGGGAGGATCTGGGAGGAGTTAGGGGAAGAAAAAGAAAACAACTGAAATATACTGTATGGGAATTTTAGAAAATAAGTTTTGTTTTTTTTTTTTTTTTTTAAAGAAAGCAGGTAGAAATTTATTCCTGTGAGCATGATTTAAGCTAACATGTCTTCGTCCATGCTGCTATGCTGGCTGCATACACAGCAGACCCAGGAGCACGTCACGTATTTGGGAAGACTGCTTGGAATTCTCCCAGTCAGCTGGAATCCCTCTCAATTCCGATCCACCTCACTTTGGACTGGATAGAACTCGATCCTCACAGCCTCTCAGGTATTATACCCATGAACCCCAGTTTGTTTCCCTGCCCTGAGTCCACCTTTCATGTTCTCACCACAGGGAAAGACCTCTCTGCCCACCCTGTGGAACACTGGCCGGAGACAGCACACAACCATGCAGATCACTCTTACTCCAGGGACAAACCATATAACTGTGACCTGGACTGAGACCTCAGGTCCTCTGCCAGCAGACAAACCCGTGAGGAGCTCGCTCGCATTGCCTGCGAGCAATCCCTTTCTGGAAGTTAAAGGAGATGGCATTTCCTTTCGCTGATCTCTCTTTCCATTTTGGCCTCTTTTTTTTTTTTTTTTTTTTTTAACCCGAATCCCACTCCACACCCTTGTTTTCTCAGAACTGCCAGGCTGAGTAAGGAACAGCGAGACATGGGGAAGTAGATGTTGGCACATGTCTCAGCAAGTGCTACTGCAGGGGTTAGTCACTTATTTTGTTTAGTCATTAAAGTGTCCTTTAAACCACAAATGTGCCAGAGGCTGATTTATCTCTAGTGTGAAAAAAATCCTCAGATACCTTATATGTCAGATCTTTTGGTCCTAGTGGGGCTAGTTGCACAAAAACTTGCACCAAAAAAAAAAAAAGTTAAACTTCCTGCTCCCACATCTTTGAAGTCACTACCTCATGTTTTCTGCTTTATTTTTCTTTAAGATGGTGTCTCTCACTAGCCCAGACATACCTTGAACTCTCCTTCCTCCCCATCCTGAGTGGAAGGATTACAAGCATGTACCACCATCCCCAGCTGTTAAATTGCTTTTTAAAACCATCAGATATGCATTGTTGACACATTATTTACCAAAAAGTAATTATCATAATTAAAGGTCAAAGAAACTAGTTGTTACAGAAACTGATCCTTGCTGTTCAAAGATCTTGAAAAACCTGTACCTTTTGTGTACCAAATGTTTTCCCTACTGCTGGGAAGAGAGATGGGTAAGACTATTAGCATGTGCCAACTGAATGATGGAACGGAAAGTGCGTGTGGAGAACCGGGTAATAATGAAGGTGGGTAACAGTCTCTGGAGGGGATCTTCCGGAACGCTTGGGTTGCAGCTAGACTCCATCATCAGCAAGTAAGTGGATGGAATGTTTGCCAAAGGAGAAAACAGCAGCCTGCTGCACAGAGCTTAGCGCATGTGGAGGTCACTCGAGTTTGTAGCCCGTGCACGCCCCAGTTAGCGGCTGAACACCTGGGTTCAATCTGTGCTTTCCTGCTTAGAATTTATACAAACTTGAGCATAATTCCTGGCTTGGTTTTTATTATCTGAAAGGGAAGAAGCAGGCCTAAATTTAGAATTCTGAGAAGGGGCTTTTATATTAATGAAACATTTCATAAAATGGCTGACACTGCACGTCTCCCGACAAGGGAGACATTTGATAGCCATTCTTTCTTTTTAAATAATTTATTTTTATTTTATGTGCAGTGGTGTTTTGCCTGCAAGTATGCCTGTGTGAGGCTGGTGTATCCCACTGAACTGGGGTTACAGATGGTTGTGAGCTGCGATGTGGGTCTAGGAACTGAACCTAGGTCTTCTGGAAGAGCAGCTCTTAATTGCTGAGCCATCTCCTTATGGAACATGAGGATGTGAAGCTACCTAGGGCCAAGAAATACTTTGTAAGCCTGCTAGGGAACCCCCAAACCAGGGAACCCCAAAGGTTTCAGTCCGTGGGTATGAAGGCAGATCTATACCTGGACAGCATGTGGGGCATAAGTGAACAGAAATATAGGTGAGACCAGAGCAGGGAAGGAGAGGATTACACTTTAAATAGATCACAAAACTTATAGAAGACTGAGGCTGGGCAGTACTGGGGACAGAGAAAGTAATGGGATAAACCTGGAGGATATGAAATATTAATATAATGTATAATATTAATCATAAAATAGGTTTTCAGGTCGGATATGAGATGTACTGAAGGGGTCAATTTCATGGGGATTGGTGACTAATTAGAAGCGAGTGTCTGGGATCACACCCAGGGCCTGGCTTGACGCAGTAGCTGCAAACCCAGATGTTGTCGCAGAGGTTGGGTGGGGAGCTTTGTTTGTTTGTGACTGTAGAGACAAACTCATTGATGGATTCAGTGGCTTTAGGTACCAAAGCCTCGGAGGAGGGAAGGAGCTGAATGAAGGAGTGGGCACACATGGACCAAAGCCCAAGGGCGAATTTTCATCTGTTCATTTATTTACTACATCCACTTATTGTTTCGCGGAGGGAAATATGGTTTTTACAATTTCCAACCATCTGCCTTGTGCTGGGAGTGGGAGGCGGAATCAGCTTCAGCTGGGTTTGAGGAACAAGGGAGGGAGACTCAGAAACTTGGGCAGATTATAGTGGGAGAGGAGGAGAGAGGGGCGGGGAGAGAGGTTAAAGTTTCATCCATTGAGAAAAATAAAATTATGAAATTTGCAGGAAAATAAACGGAACTGGACAATACTACATGAAGTGAGGCGACCAAGGCTTGTGAAAACAAACCTTGAATGTTCTTCTTCATATGTAGATAGTTCTTACATTTGCGTATATTTATGTACCAGTAAGGGTAGGTAGAGGTCGGAAACCAGTTAGGAATCCAGAGAGAGAAATAAGGAGGCTTTGCAGAACTGAGGGGATGAAACCAGAAAGGAGAATACTGGGGGTGGGCGCGAACAAGCAGGGACGAGGCAGAGATAAGAAGGGGTTAGGGATCCATCAAAACTAAGCAGAAGGAAACCTGTAACTTTGTATTAATTAAAAGAAAATTAGGGCCAGCAAGATGGCTCCGCAGGTAAAAGTATTTGTGGCCAAGCCTGATGACTCGAGAATTGGATCTACGGAACCCACATGAAAGAAAGAGAAAGCTGACTCCCAGAACTTGTCATCTGACCTCCACACGCCATAGCGGGTGCGCTCAGGTGCGCCCGGGTTCCCC
Source organism: Grammomys surdaster (assembly GCF_004785775.1). Classification (NCBI taxonomy): domain Eukaryota; kingdom Metazoa; phylum Chordata; class Mammalia; order Rodentia; family Muridae; genus Grammomys; species Grammomys surdaster. The sequence goes on from NW_021620687.1 coordinate 1,517,396, forward strand.
CTCCCCCGCCCCCGCAAATGTAAACGCAGCAATTTTATATAATTAAAACTTAAAAAGAAATTAAAGACATAAGAGTAAAGGTATGGTCAGAGGTGGAAGTCAGAGCCACAGTCGCCAACTGGGTCTCTGGCAAGTCTTGATGGAGAAATGGATTCCACCAAGTGTACAATCCCTGGCGGTCATGAAAGCAGTATGGCAGTTGGTTCTCCTCAGTCTCACCTCAGCCAAGAAGCAAAGGAGTTGAGCTGTTTGATGAAAATCTGGTTGATCTCCCATCGCTAAGCTGAGCTATGGTCATCCCTGGCACCTCCTCCCTGTAGGATGATTGACTTGTAATCAATACCTCTCAACAGCAAAAGTGCAGTCAGCCAGTACAGGGGTGGAGGTAAGGAGCCAGCAAACCAAACCCCTTGCTCTTGCTCTAGCGTCTAGTGTCTCCAATGTACTCTTACGTCAAGAGTGGGTACGCTGGGCTCTTCTTTGCAAATTCAACAACAGTTCTGCAGTGTATTTCTTATGCATGATGATGCCACTGATATCTATACGTGAGACACCAAATTACTTTTAAACAGAGACAGACAGCTTCTTGCTATCCCACAGCCTTTTGATAATTTACCTGCTGTCTTAGGGTTCCCATTGCTGTGATAAAGCACCACGGTTAAAAACAACTTAAGGGGGAAAGGGTTTATTTCAGCTCACAAATTGTAGTCTGTCATCCAGGGACATCAGGGGGAGAACTCAAGCAGGCCAGGAACCTGGAGGCAGGAGCTGGTGCAGAGATCATGGAAGGGTGCTGCTTACTGACTTGTTTTCCAGTGCTTGTTCAGCCTGCATTCTTATAGAACCCAGGGACAGCCCCACCCACAGTGGGCTGGGCCCTCCCCATCAATCATTAATTAAGAAATATACCACAGATTTGCCCATAGACCAATCATCTGTTAACATTTTTTCAGGTGAGGTGCCTCCATCTTCCCAAATGACGCTAGTGTGTGTCAAATTGACATATATATATATATATATATATATATATATATATATATGACATATATGTTATATATGTGACAGCACATCTATTTATACACTTACCATACTATATTGATTTTCTTGTTCATGTTACTTATCCTCATAATTATGAAAAAAAAATTCAAGAGTAGAAACTAAGTATTACCTTATTTCCTGTCCTTCATGCCAGGCTGTTCATTCATAGTAGGTTGGGACATTATTTATTATTCCATGGATAAATGGTTTAAAGGGCAAAGGAGACCACCAGTGCACATATATTGGCTGTAATCGTGTTCCAACAAGCATGTATTTTAGCAAACCGTCAGAAGAGCTCTTGGAGATAATTCATTAAAAACTCAATATGCTATTGATTTTTTTTTCCCAATGAAGTTGTGATCATCAAGATTTTTTTTTCTTGTTAGCTCTAGGGCAGTGCCTGTTGATATGAGGTTCTATTTCAAGCCACAGTGAGGACTGAGACAGGAGGATACAAAGTCCAGGGACTACCTGGGTCACTTAGTGAGACCCTGTCTCAGGATATAATGTAAAAGGATGGTGGAAGCATAACTAGTCTATTGACCATGGGTTCAATGCCCAGCACCACTTCAAATAAGAAGCAGTCATCGGGTAAGAAGACTATGTATGGTTCTGAGTGAAGTTCAAGAAAGACAAAGCAATCTGGTAGCAGAGATCAGGGCAGCACCACCTCTGGTGGGGGCTGTTGTCAACGCTATCTTGGAACAAGTTTAGTCCTCTAGAAGCATCATTAAAAGTCTATACCCCCAAATATTAACAGTGTATAAAATTATAATTCCATTGTAAAACTCAACATACTTACATAGTCTAAATGCTCGCTAACTAAATTATGCATTGTATTTGCATTCCACCTGTTAATGGATGCCTTCTTTTCCATCCCAGGATCAAGTCACAGGATCCCACACTGCATTTAGATGTCTTGTATCCTTTAATCTTTTTCTATCTATGATGGTTCCCTAATGTTTTCTTATCAGTTGTGACTCTCTCCCTTTGCATTTGTGTGTGTGTGTGTTTGTGTGTGTGTGTTCCCATGCACAGGCACAGACCATTGCATACATGTGGGAGACAACTTGTGGGGGTCAGTTTTCTGCGCCATATGGGTCTTGGGATTGAATTTATGTGTCAGGCTGGGCGTTAAGTATCGTCACTACCTGAGTCAGGTCACATTCCATTATGAGCTTGGCAGTTTGAAAGACTAGTGGCCAGGGCTTTTGTGGACTGTCCCTGCTTAGCCTCATCTTCTGTTTAATATGATTAGGTTGGGGTTGTCCATTTGGGGACACACAGCATGGGGGTGTTGCCCTTCTTTGAATACCCTATCAGGAATCTTAGGAAAGGCGTTGTTAAACCCAGTTCTTTGGGAAGGCTGGATTTCTTCATCATCAATCTAATATCCCAAGAACGGTGCTTTGATGCTGTGCTTGTAGACTGATTATTTGTAAACGTTTACCGATCTTGGCTCTGTTGTGTTCTACCTGTGACAGCTATCTATCACTGTAGAACTTGCTTACAGCTTTCTCCTCTCTTTTTCTTTTTTTTAACCAGTTTTTCAAAAGGATTACTGCAAGGAGAATGACAGAAAGCATCTGTTCAATAGTTACTTATATATCGGCTACAATCACAGTATCTTGCATATTCAGCTAGATAAAACACATTACTAATCCCAGCAGTTGGGAGGCAGAGGCAGGCAGATCTCTGAGTCTGAAAAGGCCAGGCCTATCTAGAGAAACCCTGTCTAAAAAATACAGAATTGACTAAGGTAGAAAATAAAACATTCTATGCTAGAATACTTGGCACAAACAGTTCAATAATGACTTGAAATCAGAAAACAAAGTTTCTGACAGAGGTTCCAGTCCACCTCGGCTTGAAAGATTTAGCAAGGCAGAGTACCTTACATCACAGCAGCCAGGATGGATGCAGGGAAGGGAGAGAGACAGAGACAGAGACAGAGAGAGACAGAGAGAGAGAGACAGAGAGAGAGAGACAGAGAGAGAGAGAGACAGAGAGAGAGAGACAGAGAGAGAGAGAGAGGAGCTAGTCTCCCTTAGTTAAGTCTCTCATATTGGTTATCTTTTTAGTTGCTGTAACTAAATACCTAACAAGTGTCACTTAAGGAAGGCAGGAAGGAGAGAAGGAAGGAGGAAGGGCAGATGAACTCACACATCCTGACTCACAGTTTGAGGGTATGGTGCATCATGGCAGAGATGGCATAGTGGTAGAAGTGTAGGATGGGTAGTCACATGTGTCTGCAGTCAGGAAAGAGATGGTGGCTGGTACTATACTCACTTGTTTCTTTTCATCCAGTTCAGGACCCTAGCACAGTGGAGTGGTTCTGCTTACATTCATGGTGGGTCTTCCTTTCTCAGTTAAATATTTTTAGAAATAGTCTCATAGACACACTGGGAGGTCACTCTCCTAGGTAATACCAAATTCTATCAAGTTGATCGATTTAACTACCACAAGGTTGCCCTTGCCAACCTGACACCCAAACATATAGTTTACAAGTTATAACATTCCATCCCTGGTCCTAAAGGCGCTTGGCCACTTCACAATGCAAATACATTTTGTCCATCCATAACAGCCTCCAGAATCTTAGCTATTTCCAAAGACTCCTGAACATTTCATCAGGAATAGTTAAAGAGAACCCCTTCTGGGGCACCAGTTTTTCCATGGTAGCCAGCTTTTCATTGCTGTAACAGACATCTTTAAAAAGTGGGAAAAAGGTTTTGCTCATGGACTCAGAGGATTCAGTCTCTTTTGTAGGTAAGGAATGACGGTGTCAGTCACACCGTGTTGGCCAGGAGGCAGACAGTATGCCTATAGTCTTTTTCTCTCTTTTTTGAAAATTAACTGTTAAAGTCTGCATACCAAGTGAAAGGTCTCACCACAACATCTCCATAGAGATGTGTCATTAGTCTTCCTCCTCATCTGTCCTCCCATGCCTTTACTCTCTCTCATCTTTTTAAAATCTGAATGTTTTGACAAGAGCAAACTGCCCTATTAAAAGGGAGCAGAGTGACTAGTTTAAGGATGGTAGCTCTACAGCTTGGCACTCCATTTCTTAGACTTGGCCCTCGGGAGCCCCTTCTCTTCGATCCTTTTTGAGAAGCCCCATCCTTCTGAAAGCACTATTTAATTTTTTTGTCATCATAAAATGTTCTGAGTTCTTTCTTGTTTTTTTCTTGCTAAGTCCTGGAATCGATTAGTACTCCAAGGAGCCTTTTGTTTGATATTGAAAAATGCTCATTAAGAAAGCAAGAACCGGATGCTAAGTTCTGACGGGGCTGTCTAGTTGGGTGTCTACTGCTGCGATAAGACCCCATGAACAAAAGCATCTTGTGGCGGGGATGGTTTATTTCCACTCACAATTCCACATCACAGTCCACCACCAAAGGGAGTCAAGGCAAGAACCTGGATGCAGGAACTGATACAGGGGCCATGGAAGAATGCTGCTTACTGACTTACTCCTATAAGGCAGATAACAAAAACAATAATTTAAATACTTTCTTACTCCTAAAGAGAGAAATCAAGACATAGTCACAATCAAATCCAGGAAAAACAAAAGTTCAATGGCATTAAAAATTGTAATGTTTAACACTTGGGACTCAGGGACCCACTCATTACCCTCTGGGCTCCGGAGGGCCTTGGCAGCATCACTTGTCCAGCTCTGTCTTCAGCAGCACACATAGCTTGTCTTGTAAGCCCTACTGCACAACAACTGCTGTCCTTGGCAGTTGTCCCACAGCTCTGGTCTCTCTAAAATTCCAGGCTTCCACTGCAACGGGGCTGCACCTTCATCAATAACTTTCCAATGAGCTCTCTTCAGAGTCTATGAAGCTGTCACATGGTGCCAAGCCTCTGCCTTTCTCCACGACCCCTTTAATCCTAGGGTTTCCACTGCAGCTGAGGCTGGACCTTTACCCATGGCATCTCCCAGCCTCTCTTTAGGGATTCCATCTCACCTGTCCTTTACAATTCCTTTGTGCCTTCAAAACCAGCACTACTTTGGAAACCAGTTCATAGGATCAAGTTCAGTTGCCGATACAGAGTACAGCCTTAGAACCCTCTGGTCCATAGCCTCTGTGTGCTGACCCCAAACAAACACTAACCAGAAGATTTGGCCTCCATGACGCTGGTCTCTTCATAATCATAACTGATTCTTCAGCCCCAACTGACCAGAACCACATAGTTTTCAGATCACACAAATGGCCACAGTTATGAGACCTTGAGTGTTATAAAGAAAACTTAGATAGACACCATCATACAGTGTGAGTGTGTATGTGTTGTTACTTTTCTTTTCTCCAATCTATCTGTCTCTCTGCCTGCCTGCCTATCTATCTATCTACCTATCTATCTATCTACCTACCTACCTACCTACCTAACCTACCTACCTACCTACCTCCTACACACACACACACACACACACACACACACACACACACACA
>NW_021620687.1:1522978-1523614 GCF_004785775.1 Grammomys surdaster
TATATATATATATATATATATATATATATATACCGATCTATCTATCTATCTATCTATCTATCTATCTATCTATCTGTTTTTGAGACAGGGTCTTGCTATGTAGCCCTAACTGTCCTGGAACTCACTATATAGACCAGGGTACTCTCAAACTCACAAGCTCCTCTGGCTTCTGCCACCTAAGTGCTGGAATGAGAGTCATGTGCCACCTTGCCCAGCTTTATTTACTTTTGTATTGCTTTAATACATGACCAAGGCCACTTATGAAAGAAAGTGTTTATGTGTGGCTTCCAGTTTCAGGTTAGAGTCCGTGGCCATCATCCTGGGGAGCAGAGCAGCAGGCGGGCCTGGTGTTGGAGCGGTAGTTGAGAGCCCACATCTAGTCCACTTCTGCAAGCATGAGGATAAGAGAGCTACTGGGGATGGTGTTGCCTTTTGAAACCTCAAATCCCATCCCCAGTGACACACCTCCTCCAACAAGGCCACACCTCCTGATCCTTCGTAACAGTTCCACCAACTGGGAATCAAATATTTACATATATGAATCTATGGGGCCATTCTTATTCAAACCACTAAGTAGCATCTCTCTCTCTCTCTCTCTCTCTCTCTCTCTCTCTCTCTCTCTCTCTCTCTCTCTCT
>NW_021620687.1:1523624-1530993 GCF_004785775.1 Grammomys surdaster
TCTCTCTCTCTCTCTCTCTCTCTCTCTCTCTCTCTCTCTCTCTCTCTGTGCGTGTGTGTGTGTGTGTGTATGTATGTGTGTTTGTGTGCGTGTGTATGTAGGGGAGCAAACCATAAAATATACTCCCTTAACCATTTTTAAGTGTGTAGTTAATAGTGTTAAGGAGACCTACATCACAGTAAAGCAGATTATAAGAGCTTTTCCCCTTTTCTTTTCCCTCCCCTCCTCCCTTTCCTCTCAACCATCTTCTCTCCTTTCCTTTTCCTGTTAGACAGGCAATTTCACTGTGTAGCCCAACTTGGCTTTGAGTTTGCAATAATTCTCTTGTCTCTGCTCTCATCAGGAGCTTTTCATAAAGGTTGTGGGGCAGAGCCCGGAGAGTTCAGAGGGTAAGAGTACATGCTGCACACTTCCCAGAACCCACGTGGTGTCTCACAACTGTCTGTAACTCCAGTTCCAGGACATCCAGTGCCCTTCTCTGATCTTCTTGGGCGCCTGGCTTGCACACAGGGCAAGGACATACATATCAGCAAAATGCTCACACACATAAAATAAATAAATATTTAAAATAGTTTTTAAACTTGTTTTGAAAATGTATTTTGGTTCTTACTTATGCATTTGGGTGGCTATATGTGCGTGGGAGTGCAGGTATTCCCAGAGGCCAGAAGAGGGTGTTGGAGTGACAGTTATGGCCCCGATATAAGTGCTGGGAACCAAATCTGAGTCTTCTAAAGTATGTGCTCTTAAGTGCTGAACCACATCTCCAGGGATTCCCCACTCCCTTTTTTACATATTCTTTTTAATTTCTTTTAATCTTCAAAAAGATGGGATGTGTGTGTGTGTGTGTATGTGTGTGTGTGTGTGTTTGCTCATGCATGTGCACGCTTGCAGATGCCTGTAAAAACCAAAAGAGGGCATCAGATACCCTGGATCTGGAATTACAGGTGGTTGTGAACAGTCTCACATGAATGCAAAGTAACTGAGCCTGGGTCCTCCTCAAGATAACTGAGCCTGGGTCCTCCTCAAGATAACTGAGCCTGGGTCCTCCTCAAGATAACTGAGCCTGGGTCCTCCTCAAGAGCCACCTCTCCAGCCCCCATCAAGAGATTTTGATCTTCACATCTGAAACTCGTTCCCTCCACTCTGTTGCACTGGCAACGACTGTTTTACCTTCTGTAAATCTGAGAACGTTTAGTGCTTTGAATAAATGCAGTCCTACAGCTTGAGCTCTCTCTTCCTTGTCCACCACAGACCAATATGCTAAAGAAGCCCTTGGCAGACAGCAGCCCCTGCAGTCTGGACTTCCCAGAATCCAAAACAATAAGCCAACGAATTTCTGTTCATCATAAAATCTTAAAAATTGAGTCACACTCGACTTATGTTTTTGCTTTTGGCTTATTTCAATTAACATGTACATGCCCTCCAGGTCCACCCTGCTGTAGTGTGTGCCAGAGCGCCCTCTAGTTTAAAGGCAGAACAGCATTCTAGAATATAAACACACCCTATTTATGCATTCCTCCTCTATTCAATAGACATTTGGGTTGCTTCTCCCTCTGCCTGCTGTGACCAGTGCTGCTGGGAACATGCTTGCTTGTGTATTTTTGAGACCCTGATTTCGATGTATGCCCAGAGGTAGGGAGGGTTGCAGAGCATGCAGTAGTTTGCATGCACCTTTGACTTGCTGAGGGGCTGCCACTCTGTTTTTCAGAATTGGTGACTGCTCATTTCCCCATGTTTTCCAGAGTTTACTGGCAACCAAGTCCTGGGAGCTTTGTCCCTTTCTATCTGTGCCTCTCCTGTGGCTTTCCCACACAGCTTTTCCTCTGCAAATGTCGCCTGTTTGTTATGGTTGTGTGCTTCATCTGAGACCCTTCATCTTTCTCTCCCTTTTCTCACCTGGCCTCAGGCATGTGCAAGACCATTGTCTGCATGCTTTTTCTATAAATTCAGCAGACCCAGTCTGGCCAGCATGCTTCTGAGAGCCTGCTCCCACATCCCCAGCTGGAACTCGGTTGCCACCCCCCTTCCTCTATAGAGTTATTCCTATACTGTAGCAACCAGTACAGCCCATTCTATCAGCTACTTAATGGTGTATTGGAAAAGGACAAAATGGTCACTTTAGATTGGCTCCAGACACCATTAGGGAGAGAACGGTTTTTATGTCCTCTTTTACGAGCCTTTTTTCATACTCTAAAGGTAGGTTGAGTACACAACATCAGAGGCGTTGGGGAAATATATATTTATAGTATATGTAATTTTATATATATATATAACTTTCCAGCAGACTCTGTGTTATCTGACTGCAGGGACTATGACTTTTTTCCCTTGGTACCCAGTGGGTATGTGGTAGGATTTCAGTGCCATTGGAAAAGAACTTACCCTCAGCGAACTAACACAGCTCTGACATTCTGATCTGATAATAATGGAAGTTGATCAGTGGCATAAAGAGAGAATATCATCATCATCAGCAGCAGCAGCAGCAACAACAACAACAACAACAACATGTTGGGGAAAAGTTCTTAAAAAAAAAAAAACTTCTGCTCTCTGCTCCTCCCTGTTCCAGAGATCGCCGCATCTTCTTGTGCAGTGCCAGCCTCATCCCGTAGACAAAATGGTGAAGGTCGGTGTGAATGGATTTGGCCGTATTGGGCGCCTGGTTACCAGGGCTGCCTTCTGCTCTCCATCTGGTGGCAAAGTGGAGATTATTGCCATCAACGACCCCTTCACTGACCTCAACTACATGGTCTACATGTTCCAGTATGACTCCACCCATGGCAAGTTCAACGGCACAGTCAAGGCTGAGAATGGGAAGCTTGTCATCAACGGGAAGGCCATCACCATCTTCCAGGAGCGAGATCCTGCTAACATCAAATGGTCCAATGCTGGTGCTGAGTATGTTGTGGAGTCCACTGGCGTCTTCACCACCATGGAGAAGGCCGGGGCTCACTTGAAGGGTGGGGCCAAAAGGGTCATCATCTCTGCCCCTTCTGCTGATGCCCCCATGTTTGTGATGGGTGTGAAACAGGAGAAGTACGACAACTCGCTCAAGATTGTCAGCAATGCATCCTGCACCACCAACTGCTTAGCCCCCCTGGCCAAGGTCATCCATGACAACTTTGGCATCGTGGAAGGGCTCATGACCACAGTCCATGCCATCACTGCCACTCAGAAGACTGTAGATGGCCCCTCTGGAAAGCTGTGGCGTGATGGCCGTGGGGCTGCCCAGAACATCATCCCTGCATTGACTGGTGCTGCCAAGGCTGTGGGCAAGGTCATCCCAGAACTGAATGGGAAGCTCACTGGCATGGCCTTCTGTGTTCCTACCTCCAATGTATCCGTTGTGGATCTGACATGCCACCTGGAGAAACTTGCCAAGTATGATGACATCAAGAAGGTGGTGAAGCAGGCATCTGAGGGCCCACTGAAGGGCATCCTGGGCTACACTGAGGACCAGGTTGTTTCCTGTGACTTCAACAGCAACTCCCACTCCTCCACCTTTGATGCTGGGGCTGGCATTGCTCTCAATGACAACTTTGTAAAGCTCATTTCCTGGTATGACAATGAATACGGCTACAGCAACAGGGTGATGGACCTCATGGCCTCCATGGCCTCCAAGGAGTAAGAAACCCTGTCCACCCACCCCAGCAAGGACACTGAGAGCAAGAGAGAGGCCCTCGGTTGCTGAGGAGTCCCTGTCCCCAACACTGAGCATCTCCCTCACAATTTCCTTCCCGGACCCCGATAACAACAGGAGGGGCCTAGGGAGCCCTCCTTACTCTCTGAGATACCATCAATAAACGTTCGGTGCACCATCAAAAAAAAAAAAAAAACTTCTAAGAACTATTTGGAAAATAACCCCATATTATCTTAGTGCTAGAACCCTACTTAAGAGGACAATACATCATCCCTGCTGTAGAAACATGGCAGGTCTGAGGCAGCCGTGGGAGCCCATCGTTTGTGCTGTGTCCTCTGCGCAGGTGCAGGGCTGACTGGGGTGGAAGGCTTCCAGGAATTTGTGAAATAGCTACTGGTAATGTTTCAGATTGGAAAACTATTACTTAGAGGAAGGAAAAATTAGACATTGACTGTTTTCTTTCTTTCATGTATCAGTCCATCATCTGTCTATCTATCTATCTATCTATCTATCTATCTATCTATCTATCTACCTATCATCTATCTATCTTCTACTTATCAGTCTATCATCCATCTGTCTAATCTACCTACCATTTATCTAAACTTAGCTGGATGACTTAGCTGGTCAGTCTAAGGAGGTGACTTGTGAATTAGACGTGTCTGTGGCACATATAAAAAATGACACATACACTATATAACTATGTGACTTCGAAGCTGACAAGCTTTGAAATCCAAGTTGGCTATTTTATCCCGTCACCAGAGCACAGCCAAATATGTCAAGAAGGACCAAGGAGGCATGTTTGAGGGTACCTCATAGCATCCCTGCATCCTTACGGTTACCACAAGTACTTATCATTGAGTGCTGTGTCTTGAGCATCACCCCCTTCCCTGGGCAATGCACGTTAGAGATGTAATCACTGCTGCAGGAGTGCAGTGGAGCTAATGAGAGTGGGGAGGTCAGGCCTGGGGCCTTGGCTTCCATGAGTGAATCGCTGTAGCAGTTACACAGTGACCTAGTCATGCTCAGAGTGGATTCATTAGGAGAGAGAGTTTGAGGCCCTTCTTCTGCCCTGCCCCTCCAGCCATGATAGCATGGCAAGAAGATACTCAATAGATGCTAGACTCTCAGACCCAGACTTCCCAGCTTCTAGAACTGCAAGACAACAAATTCCCATTCATTATAGACTGTCCATCTCTGCCATTGTTTCAGAAATTGAAATGGACTAAGATATCTAACCCTGTGAGTCTGATCTGGTCAATGGGCCTTATTTCACTTTAGCATCCAACGCTTGGAGGAGATTTATATTTTAATTTCCCATAGACTTAAGAATGCAATGTTAAGAGAGTATCTGTGAGCTTCCCTGTGCTTGATGCATAACAATAAAGCATGTGGTTGCTGCTGGTTAGCTTATTTCTCTCACCCCTAGAACTCTGAACTGGACTCTGCCACAGAACAGAATGTAAAAAAAAAAAAAAATGGTGGTCGCCATGTGGCAGTGGCTTTTGGAGGAGAATTAAGATTCTCAAGAATGTTAAAATTCAAGATGAAGGAACAGTAGAACACTTACCTTCTTGTCCCATGGAGATGTTCCCAGCAGGCGACCGTTCTCTGCTTGTTCTAGAACTAACCAGAAAACTTCAGAGGACAATCCTGGCAAGGTCCTGAAGGCCATGGGTTTACTCTAGTGTGGTATCCTAAGTGCCATTCCTCAATGGTTGCCCTGGATAAGACATCGACCTTGTTAGGGAGCCAAGAGAGGACTTAGGTTTTAGAGACAGACCTACATTACCAAAACCCACTGTGGTGGTTTGAATATACTTGGCCCAGAGAGTGGTACTATTAGGAAGTATAGCCTTGTTGGAGTAGGTGTGGCCTTGTTGGAGGAAGTGAGTCACTGTGTGTGTGGGGTGGGTGGTAGGCTTGGAGACCTTCCTCCTAGCTACCTGAGAGATTGAGTCTTCTCCTGTTTGCCTTCAGAACAAGATGTAGAACTCTCAGCTCCTCCAGCACCATGTCTGCCTGCATGGCACTAAATCTCTAAACCTGTAAGCCAGCCCCAATTAAATGTTGTCCTTTATATGAGTTGCCTTGGTCATGGTATCTCTCTTCATGGCAATGGAAACCCCAACTAAGACAACCACAGACAATGAAATAAGCAAACTCAAGCATCTGTGTATTTAACCATGAGACGCGGCGCTGTCAGGAGTCAGGGCAGGGTTCTGAGCCACTGGAAGTAACTGGGTGATTTATGAAAGAAGAATGCCTTTCTGTATGAATGTATATAAGTATAGAGTAGGTTATTTGAACTAAAAGGCTTTATAGTTATATATGTGCTACACATATACACACACACTTAAGAGGGCATTACTATGGCCCAGATGAGAGCTGGCTTAGAGTAAGAGAAACAGAGAAGACAGAACGATATGATTCACAGAAGCATTTGAAAGTACCGTTGACGTGGCATCTTAACCAAACATAGAAGAAAGGAAAGTCACTGCTTGCTCCCCTGGCTTGGGTTATCAATTAAGAGGTACCAGTGCTGCGTGGTGTGAGAGGCCTAGACACGCTGCCTTTGGCTTGTTTCTTTATTTCCTCAGATTCGTAAATCATTTTGATACACACCTTTGTCAGTCACCAGAGATGCAAATATCAAAGCACAAGGTGGAGACATGGAGAAACCAGAACTCTCCGAAGTTGCTGAGTCGATGTCAAAGCAGGGCCGCTTTGAAAATCTCATCAGCAGTTTCTTGTAACATTAAATACAAATCGACTATATTATCCAGATACCCAAGAGAAATGAAATATATCTACATGAAAAGATCCACATTAAAATGGTCCTACTAGCCTTATTCTTAAAAACTAAATTGGAAATGTTTCAAGTGTCTGCCGGTAGGTAAATTTTACATGATTTTTCTGATGGAATACCACTCAGCGATAAAAACAAATGAGTTTTGAAAAAAGAGAATGGCTGAGAGATACAAGCCACTGAGCCTCCAAGTCAAGAAAGATGGATCAGGAGACCTCTGGGGCCAGAGGAACAGATGGGCACACTGCTGCCGCCTTGTGAGCCTCTCTCTGTGCTCCCACTCAGTTCTTCAACTCACATTTTTTTTTAACTTCTTTTTTTTTTTTTTTTCCGAGACAGGGTTTCTCTGTGTAGTCCTGGCTGTCCTAGAACTCACTCTGTAGACCAGGCTGGCCTCGAACTCAGAAATCCGCCTGCCTCTGCCTCCCAGGTGCTGGGATTAAAGGCGTGCGCCACCACCACCTGGCTTCAACCCACATTTTTAAAGCACTTGCACATGGCTGTTGAAGTTTTAGGTCTTGGCAATAGAGCTATGGGGAAACAGCACAGTGTCCTCTGCCATCTTCTGGGATCTGTTTTCCCAGACACTCTGTGGTACCCCTTCCATTTCCATCAGGCTCGGGTGATTGTTTCCAATCTAGCCTGGTAAACCAAAGATCAGTTCACCTTGCACACAGGATATTAGCAAAGAGACCACAGGGGACAACAGAACACAAGGTTGCCTCTGCTTTGCCAAAAGACACGCCCCCTCCAGTTATCTCCTGCACTCCTGCACAGGGCCGCTTGCTTTCTGCTCAATGATTAGTACTGGCTTTTCCTTGTCTGTTTAGTAAGAACAACTCACTTTATATGTGTATCACTGTTTATAAGATAAAACATCCTACACACACACACACACACACACACACACACACACACACACACACACA
>NW_021620687.1:1531003-1537385 GCF_004785775.1 Grammomys surdaster
ACACACACACACACACACACACACACACACACACACACACACACACACACACACACACGGCGTGCTGTCTCATTGTGTGAGTGGCTTGTCTGGGGTCACAGGCAGCGTCCTCACCACCCCATGCTGAGGCCTCATGAATATGCAAATGCCCTCAATACAAACAGGTTCAGCCCACACTGGTAACCCTCTAAGCTGTGTTCCTAAAAACAAATAAACAAAGAACCAAGATTCCCATAAGAAAATGTATTCTTTCAGAATTCTTTACTCCCTGGGGACCAGTGTAAATTGAATTAGATTAGAATCAATGCGTGTTGGAAAAGCAACACTGTATCAAGTAGAAGCTTCTAGAGTTATTTGATTCACCACTTCAGATGGAGGCTAATGGAATTTTACGGTAAGAAGGGAAATTCTGAGATCATCTAATTCCGTTCATTGGTTTTGCACCTGAGGACCCAGGGAGGCGAAGTGATGTCACTGTATCAGGGTAGGGACTGAGAGCCCAGGGAAGGAAGCCCCTGATGTCCTGCCTGCCTCTCTCTCCCACTCCACTCACTGTGCAAAGGCTCTAATTTGGTGTACACAGTTCAAAGAACCCAGTGGGGCTTTTCTTCATTGGATTTCAACTCCTACTTCTCTTTTCAAAACTGGGGAAATAAATTACACGAAGGGATTCAAGCAAAAATATTCGATGAACTTCTGTAAGTATATCTTAATTGCTTCTCTCAAGATACGGAGCATTTGGATTACTCTAGAAAGTTCTCTTTGCCTCCGTTACAGTCACTTCCCCTCCCTCTGTCTGCTTTCCATCACGGAGGAGTTCTGTTCACTGTAGTAATTCACAGAAATGGAACCGTGCAGAACGCAGGCTGTTGGGCTTCTCTTTCACTCAGTACAATGATTTCAAGAATAACTGATCTTGTTGTGTCTCTTAGCATTCGTCTCTCTTGGAAATCTGATGGATTTTATTGCCGAGAGGTATTCCATTGCATGAAACAAATTTACCCATCAACAGACATTTGGGCCATTTTAAATTTAGTTTTTAAGAATAAAGCTGGTAGCCAATGGTCAACCAATACCTCCTTTTCTCTTATCTACTTACCATGTCAAGCAGAGACGATCAGAAGTATGCCTTTAGGGATTTTTTTTCTAAAGTAGTTGTGGCAGTTAAACATTTGATGATTTGAGTAAGGATATTAGTTGTAATTATTTTAAAGGCATTTATATAAATATCTATATATATTTATGTGAATGTTGATATAAATATTTTAAAGTAGGGAGAAATATAGGCTTTTTGAGTCACGGAGTTAGGTTTAAATTCTGACTTACAAGTAGCTTACAGATTTTAGTTTCTTGTTGATAGAAAGGAAGACAGCAATAACTGTATTCGTCCCTTGTTGATATTCCAACACATTACCACATACGGTGGCTTAGAACGAATAAGCATTGTTTCAGAGTTCTGGAAGCCAGTGGGCTACACTAAATATGTTGCATTTCTTTGCATTTCCTTGTGTTCTCCAACTTGGAGAGGCTATGAACCTCCCCTGGCTAGAGCCCTCCTTCCACCATCAGAGGCTTCCTTCTCCTTGTCTTGCTGACTGCTCGCTGCTGCATGCCCTTCCTGAACCTTGACTACTCTGTCTCCCTCTTTTACTTCTAAGATTCTTGGAATGGCATTGGGACTAGCTGCGAAATCCAGAAAATTCTCCCACGGTCCTTAACTTAATCACACCTGCAAACTGAGTTTTCCCACTTAAGGCAATACATTCATGGATACTGTAGATTGGGCTGTAGACACCTTTGGAGGACCATGCTTATTCCGTGAAGCACTGCTGGTTCATAAGGCTGTTGTGAAGACAGACAGTACAGATGTATACACTGTGCTGCTCGTGGAGAATGTGCCTGAGTGGCAGGTGGATGTTGTCAGGTACACAAGGCCCAGGGCTCAAAGCACTCCAAGCCCAGCAATGACTGCCCCTTCCTTTCTTCCCTTAGGAGAGCTGGTGGCAGCAGTATCTTGGATCTTATCGTTTGTTAGTTTGTTGTAGTTTAATGTATAAATCGCCGGTGACTAATAAATCTGTATATCAGGATAAATTACTGCACTTTACTGTTTACATCTCTAAAGAGGCCTTTCCAGAGGAAAGAGGACCAGATGGACGACTCAGAAGTGTTCTAAAAGGGATGGGGAGAGGAAGTCATGCTGCTTTGTTTGGTGATGGCAAGGGACATTATGTGCACGTGTGACTTAACACAAGTCCAGGTCTTGGGTATACAACTGACCACGGTGACAGCAACCAAACACTTTCTTCTGGCAGAAGCTCAAGCCTATAGAATTACAGAACCCCTCACTCTGCTTTTAATCCTACAAGAGTCTTCTGGTTCCAGCAGTATCCTGGAGTAATTTACAAGTTATTCAAGCTATAGTCCCCACATTTCTAACTGCTTCCAAGAAGGGGAAACCCATCTGATTGGTTCATCTGAAGGACCTTCCCTCCTCTTTCACTACTGTGAGGTCAGTAGGTGCACATACAGCCAGCAGCCTCAAAGAACCTTGTGTCACCTGTGGCTAGTCCTCTGTTGTCACACAGGAGGATGCTTAACATCTCTATTACCCACCCTGGATCCCAGATGATACTTTTATTGCCACTGTCCACATGCCTGACCTGCAAGATTGTGTGTAGCTCCAAGTCTGTCACAACTGTCCCCTCCTTCACCCCTTCCAGCTACACTACATAATTCGTAAGGGTACCATTCACATCGCAGTCCCTGTAACCTAGCAAGTTCATTGTAACATTCCAATCAGTGGAGTCAAGACCCTGGAGGAAGCAACAGCTTTCCTAATGGACAAAAAGATACCAAACTGTCCTGCAGTGGCTCCACAGTGCAGAGCACCTACTTTGCTGCACACAGGCTCTCTACTCCAGATCCCATCTCAAAACAGAAAGTTCTCAAGCAAGGTCCTCACAGCTGAGCTCCCAGGGGCCTGGGGTAAAAGAGGGAAGCACACTCTACTGTGTGGCCAGGTTCCATATCACTGTCCCTTCATTTTTATCCCTTGAACCATCCTTACAGAGAAAGGCTTCTCTGAGGAAGACTGTGCAAAGCCCCCAGTCACTCTCCAGCAACTGGTCCTTGGAGGAACTATCACAAAGATGCATCTAGATTCAAGGATGGATTTGCTATCTGAGAACCAGCTCTTCCTCCCCTGCTTTCTGATGTTCTGTAAACAAGGGGGAGCCTTTCCAGGCAGAGCGATGTGCAAAGGTCCTCTGGTGACCTTGAAGATGTACAGAGAAAAACAGAGCTCCGAAGAAGCTCAGCCTGTCTGCTCTTACAGAATGAGTCAACAGTGTCCATAGAATATCAATGGGTACAGCCAGAGCATTGAGAATGACAACTTAGGTTTAACTGTCTGGGGAAGCAGGGGCTCCACTATACTGGTGTAGCAATAGGCCACAGACCACAAGGCCCCAGCTACAGGTGTATAGCTAGAGCATCCCCGTGGACAGATCAAGTTGGCAGCTAACAATTACAGCCATTAGCGGAGCAGTGACAACACCAGAGAAAAGGTTCTGGGAAGAGCCAGGTCTACGGGGAATGTGTTGGCTAATGATTGTCAAGGAAATAAATGACAAAGGTGCCAACACGCCAGGTGTTAGCAACTAGGCAAACTCGGCAGAGATTCCTCCAGTGGCGAGATCTGCCTGGTCTATTTCCTCTTCTCTCAAAGACGATGTTGAAGGCAGCAGATGCACACGTGGCTCAGTGCAAGTGAAGACAGCAGGTACACACACTGCTCAGCACGTGAGGGCCGTGGGTGCACACAAGGTGTAGCTGTTCTTTGGCTACTTTGTGAGTTCTTCTTTCTCCCAGCCTTCTCTACTCCCTTTTCAGTCTTTCAACCCCCTAACACTAGATAAGAGAGCAATAGAAAAAAAAAAGGCAGAGAGGTAAGGAGAGAAATCCCTGAATAAAGTCAGAGTTCAGAAAGGAGGTGATGTTACAGTTAGACTACTTCCTGCTGATTAGGGGTGTTAAGATCCTTGGGACAAGTTTGATCTCTGCCATCCATATATTTAATTTCCTCTTACTGTTGTTTCTTCTTTGCACACAACTATTTAGCAAACCATGACCAACAGCCAACAACAACTAACCAACAACCAACCAACCAACTAACTAACCAACAACCTCCCAACCAATAGCAGGTCTCTAATTTTTATATACCTCTGAAAAGTCCCTAGAATTCCAATGTCACATAATCGCTGAAACTATCTGCAGTTGGCAAAATCACACTCCTGCTAGAGCACGAAGCAAATCATAGTCAGCTGCTGTGGACAGTCTGAAGCAGCCCCATATCCCACACCTGGGATTAAAATGAAAACATTCTTACAACATTTCTGTGTTTTTAAAGAACCCAAAACTCTCAAATTGTCACCACACAAGACTTAGTGGCAATGTGGATTCCAGGAGCCACTATAGTCTCCTTATACCCCAGACATCATAGTCAGAGGGTAGCTTTAGGAAAATGCTTTTCCCAGCTTTTTCTCTGAAATGGAGCAAGTCTTAGCTAAGGGCTACACCCTAACCATTGTTCCCAGAAGACCAGCAGCTGTAAGTGCGGCCTCAAAAGAAAGGGGAGTAACAACATAACACTATCTTACGATCTTGCATACTTGAAAAATCTTCCCGTGAAGATTTTAAATCCATTCCACCTGAAGTTATCAGTTGCAGAGCACTTTGAAGGAAAAAAAGAAGAAGTAATGGCAGAGTACTCTGTAACTAAATACGAGTGGTTTAAACTGGTAGTGTGTAAAAGGAAATAGCCGTTGGTGGTTTTAAGAGCTTGCACCATAAATAAGCCACCATCAAATCTGTTAACATCAGTCCCTCCACCCCTTAAAGTGTTCTCTTATGTCTTTAAAGTGGTACTACACTGAGAAAGGTGCGGGAGGTGTCTTCACAACATGTGGGCAGGAAGGGCTCCATGCAGGCTCTGAAGGCAGGGCAACCCTCAGCCTTCACCTTTAACTGCCCCAACTCCTTCACAAGGCCATCTGAGGCTTTGTCTTGACCTCTCCACAGAGCTGTGTTCCTTCCGGGGAAGAGTCTCACAAATCATCCCACCTCCTGGCACGCAACTGTTCTCAAGAGAGTTTTAGCCTATATTCATTTAACAAGTATGATTATCAACACGTAATCTAAGAGGTCGAAGACCACCTGCATTGCAAGTCACTTGTCTTCCAAAGGATCAAGCCAGACCCGGTTGTTACTTCTAGCTGTTTATTGGCTAGGTGTGAATTAGTGTGCATTAGTGCACTTCATAGTGAGTTAGTGTGCATTAGTGCACTTCACGGTGCATGTTTGCGACCGATGGTCAATGCGTTCTCTTTAAGGGGCAAGTTTGTCCATTTGTCACCATGTTTTCACATACTTGATGTGACCTGAAAACCTGATGATCGCATGAGAAAGTCCTTCTCTCCCAAAGGCTGTGACACCTTTTCATTGGAAATGGGGGTTGTTTTTGAGACCGAGAAGGATGATAAGAATCTCCCTCTTTTGACCCAACAATGGGCAGTCAAAAAAAGGTATGACTCCCCAGGATAGCCCAGAGCATCCCTGTGGATCCAGTTGCCTCGTCCATGAGGGGTTCTCTTGGAGGGAATGACTATGCTCACATGGATTTATACCTAAACAGTTATGTCATGGAAGGACAGGAACACCTGTACCTGAGTAAAGGGAAAGAGACCTTTCTCAAAGTGACCCAGCGACGGGTCTGGGACTGTGAGCTGAGTGGTGGTCTGTGATCAGCGAAGACTTTTCTGTGGCAGGCAGAGATATTATTAGACTAAGGATTGCCATCCAACATCCTAAGTCACCACAGACTGTGACTATATGACATGGCTACACAGAGGCTACCAGATGACCCATATTCCAATGTGACTGCATGAAGCCCTTCGTGGGTTGGTGACAATCTTTTATTGGAATCAACTGGCTCCCAGAAAACATCCTGGAAACTCATTGACGTGGCAGTCGCAGTTCCTCAGTAAGTTTGGCAACACTAAGAATACTGCTACAAAGTCCTAAGAAAATAAGTTTTAAAGAACTGAAAATTGAGATGCAACAAATTTAAATGGATTTTTGGTCCTGCCGTTGCTGTGGATTTGTTATTGTCACTGCCATTGTCACTGTCAACTGTGAGAAGATTAGGAGTTGTGTCAATCAGCTTCTGTTGCTGTGGCAAAATGCCTGAGGGATGGAGGAGGAGGAGGGGGAGGAGGAGGAGGAGGGGGAGGAGGAGGAGGAGAAGGAGGAGGAGGAGGAGGAGAAGGAGGAGGAGGAGAAGAAGGAGGAGGAGGAGGAGGAGGAGAAGGAGGAGGAGGAG
>NW_021620687.1:1537785-1551841 GCF_004785775.1 Grammomys surdaster
GAGGAGGAGGAGAAGGAGGAGGAGAAGGAGGAAGAGGAGGAGGAGGAAAAGGAGGAGAAGGAG
The DNA here is from genome assembly GCF_004785775.1 of Grammomys surdaster. NCBI lineage: Eukaryota > Metazoa > Chordata > Mammalia > Rodentia > Muridae > Grammomys > Grammomys surdaster. The sequence continues at coordinate 1,537,849 of NW_021620687.1, forward strand.
GAGAAGGAGAAGGAGGAGGAGGAGGAGGAGAAGGAGGAGGAGGAGAAGGAGGAGGAGGAGAAGGAGGAGGAGGAGAAGGAGGAGAAGGAGAAAGAGAAGGAGGAGGAGGGGCTGCTCATGGATCCACAGCCACCAGCCCATGAGCACTCAGCCCTGTTACTTTGGGGCCTATGGTAGCACAGTACAAGATGGTGACAATTTGTGGAAAAGCAAAGCTCTTTGTGTCACAGTGGCCAAAATGCTGAAGGGGGAAAGGGGGGCACAGTTCTAATATTCCCTTTGAGGGCAACCTCCCAATGACCTAACATCTTCCCTATCAGGCCCCACCTTCTAAGGGTTCCACCACCTCCCAGTAGTGTTCCAGACTGGGAACCAAGTCTTCAGCCTATGGGCAGTCTGGGGAACATTTAAGAGCCAAGCCACACAAGAAACTTTGTGTCTTGGTGCTAAGGGAGTACCTGAAAACACATGAAAATGACTGGCTGTAGAGACCCAGGAACAAGGTTGGTCAAGGCCAGATGATACTTTGTAACACTCTGAAATACCAACACAGGTCAAAATGTTCTGACAAAGTTTTAAATTCAATTCCTGCCGGGCGGTGGTGGCGCACGCCTTTAGTCCCAGCACTTGGGAGGCAGAGGCAGGCGGATCTCTGAGTTCGTGGCCAGTCTGGTCTACAGAGTGAGTTCCAGGACAGCCAGGCTATACAGAGAAACACCCTGTCTCGAAAAACAAAACAAACAAACAAACAAACAAACAAAATTCAGTTCCCGTGATCTGTCCCCTGTCTTCACAAAAGACACACACCCCCTTTCTTTCCCTCGTTCAGCAAACATGTAGTGCCCATCCACTATATCCCAGCTGTTGCCCGAGTGCTGGGGCGAGGAGGGCAGTACTCATTGAAGTTCTGTCCTCTTGGAACCAAATAATAACTATGCTGATAACCTAATGGGGAGGAGGGTCTAATAAGGAAAACTGAAGCAGAGCAAAGCCATCTGTGCTCCAGCCCCAGGAGTGGGGAGGATTCCAGACCAAGGGAGTGGCCACTGAAAGAAGTGGGGTGGAGTGATCGGGTTACAGGGCTGAAGAGGTTAAAGTAGGTGAGGTCTCCGAGAACTAGGTCCCTAAGGCTGAGCAGGCCTTAGAGAGCCATTTGAAGATCCTCTTCAGGACACAGAAGTGAAATCAGCAGAATGTTTTGAGCGGGGATGGTGACTTGATCTGACTTATTTTGGTACTTTGGTAAATGTATACTTTGTTTAGCATGTGAAGGATAGATAGTAAAGGGTGATCCAGGGTCAAAGCAGTGAGCCCACCTCAGTGCTTAAGACCTTGCCGGACCTGCACTGTGGAGGCATGCTGTGGTTTAGGTGTGACTGTTCCTTACAGTTCATGTGTCAGGGCTGGGTCTCTGAGGTGGAGGTTTAGGGAGGTAGGGTCTAGTAGGAGGGGCCTTGGTCAGCTGGGGCAGGAACTTAGAAGGGATTAGATGTCTCTTCTTCTCAGTTCTAGATTCTGTCTCATTTTTCTACTTACTCTAAACACTGATCTGATATATTCACGGTCTCTACTTGCTTGCCTTCGTTTTCTTCCCAGTCTTGTTGCCCACGTGTTCTCTGCAAACACTGATTGCCAGACCCAGCGCTCCGAGTAGGGCTTGAAAGAGGCTTGTTAGCATGGCCTGCTGAACCATCCCAGTCTGTCTAGCTTCTTGTTCCAAAGGTAAGCTCTTCTGCCCTCAGGCAATCCTGCAGCTGCTATAGACCACATGTGATGCTACCCTGGGGACACAGTTCCAGAAAGTGCACCGCTATACTGAGCTATTTGGATTTTGGCTAAATAAATCTCTTTTTCTTCATAACTAGCCTGCTTTTGATGTTTCATTATAGCAATGAAAACGATATTATTACAAGGTGTGATCATGGAGCTAAGAGAGAAATGTTCCGTTAATGATACGTTTGGATGGGATCCCAGCACTCAAGAGGCTGAGCAGTAGACAATTAATGAGATTCTCAAATGGATTTTGAGAGCAAAGTATCTGTGGATGGTTCATCAGGGTCTGGCCTGAGCAAGTGGGTGGATAAAATCACCAGTCTGAAATGGGTAAGGCTCGCGCAGGGTGTGGGGAAAAAAAAAAGAAAAAAAGAAGAATCCGGTGCTGATTTGTAAAGATTGAGACTCTTTTGATGAGCAAGTGGAGGTGTCAAAGGTCAGCTGGATACAGATGCTGGGCTGGTGGAAGGAGGTCGGAGGTAAAAATCTGAAACTGGGAGTCAGTGTATGTAGAAAGTGCAGGCAGTCCCAGGGCCATATGAAGTTACCTTGAGGGTTGTTCCAGTTTCGTTTCTGTTACTGCTGACAGAAAGCAACTAAGGGAAGGAAGGAATTTATTTCAGCTCACAATTACAGGTTACAATGCGCCACTGCACTGAAGTCTCAGCGACGTGGGTCGCATCAGAGCCACATCAAAAGCAGAGGGAGATGGATGCATCCGCACGGATTTGCTTGCCTGCTTGCGCTCTCCTCATAATACAGTTCAGGACCCCCTCCATAGGGAATGCCAACACCTGCAGAGGGCTGGGCCTTCAACCTAATTAAGAAAATCCCCCCAGGTATGCCCATGGGCCAAGCCAATGTGGCCAATCCCTCACTGAGACTCTCTTCCCAAGTGATTACTAGGTGATACAATTGTCAAATTGTATCCATTTGGCAATTAAAGCTAACCACAACAGGAGCGGACATGTCTAGAGAGGGTGCTTCCTCTCTGGAAGGCCAGTGATTGAAACCAGAAGAGTGCAACTGGAAGATGAGTGTGTTGCACCTATGGGAAGATTGTTACAAACCAGGTGGGTGAGGGCAGTTCAGCTGAGCCCTGGGTCAGCAATCAGTGTTTGCAGAGAACACGTGGGCAACAAGACTGACTAGGAAGAAAGTGGAGGCAAGAAAGCGGAGACAATGAGTACATCAGATCGGTGTTTGGAAGGGGGCAGGGAAATCAGACAGAATCTAGAAGTGAGACGGGGTGAGGGGGCCTCTTTGCAAAGGGGCGATAGGGTAGCGTGGCTGCTGCGAAGAATGATTCTCTAAAACAGAAAGAAGCAACGGGACAGGAGAAAACACACCTCAAAACAAACATCCCAGTGTGTCAAAGCTCTTGGGATTTAGGACACGTGTCCGTGCCCACATGCTTGCTGCGGAGCACCTGGAATGTGATCCCTGCTGGTACCGTCCAGATGGAGCACAGCCAGATGGCAGCGACTCGATGCTTAAGCTTCTCCTGTGAACTATGACCTATTATATCATGGCATTTGGCAACAGAATTTTAGATTTGATTTTTTTTTTTTTTGTTCTTCAATCCATCCCTTAAAAAAAAAAATCTAAAATAGGAAAAGGATGGGAAGGTGCAAAGAATGGATTACTAGGACTCAACAGCGACACCTTGTGGTAATGAGGTGAATGGCACTAGCTAATAAGTTTCTTCTGATGGCACATTCCTCCACAGTGCTTTTATACCACAGAATCCAGGGCTGACCCCCTTCGAATAAATATTCACCCTCAAAGGGTCTCGGAGCCATTGTGTGTGCACGCGGGGCTGGGGGTATCTCTTCATATAGTCAAAGGCAATATTTCCAATGGAGAAAGTGGACCCTCAGAGTCACATTTTAATTTGAATTTAAACAACAACCGCCTTATTCACCTGTGGAATCTAATTGCTTTTCTGTTTATTTGGAAGACTGAGGTGTCCCCTAAATTTCTGAACTTGTGCTGTCACAGTTCCCTTGCTATGTAAAATCAGATAATGTTCGGAAGGGAATGTGGCCAAAGTCTCACCTGGCTTCAAAGAATAAGAAAAGGCCCCAGGGATTCGGGTTGTCTTGTAGTTTACAACCTCCCTTAAGATCCATAAAGAGAGCTGTAGTTAAATTTCACTGTTTTTTTCTTCCTATAGCTTGATGCTACAGAGGGTCTTGAGGTCCCAGAGAGATTCCCAGATGTAGTCACTCATACAGTTTAATTGATCATGGACACATTGAATTCTCAATATTTAAAAAACAAAACCAAAAAACCCTGAAAAGAATGAATTGTGTAACTAGATGAAAATGTTCAAAAATAATAAAAGGAGAAATTTGTGTAGCTGAAAAAAAAATGTTTCTGCCCTGATGTAATAATGAAAATACCAGAAAAGGTCATTGCTCCTCTGGGACTATTATGGGATTGGGAGATTGAGTTGGACTTGCAAATCAGCCTCCCAGTTGGATTCTGAGACAAATTAAACATGAGTCAGAAACTCGGGGTGGGGGGTGGGGGGGAGTGAACCTCCAAGATTCTTGTGAAAGGAGAATGCTTCCCACCCTATTCCTAGCCGGTATGGATTTTTATGTTAGTTTCCTCTCTGCCAGCTTCAGATACAGAGAAAAATTTGTTTTGTTGAAAACTGTTTTGTCTAGACCCCCAAGCCCCTCTAAGGGCTTCCGGTTCAGGTTCTGTGGAGGCCATTTTGTGACTGAAAGAAACAAATTACTGATAGAAAACCGTTATTGCCCAGGGTTGTTCAGGGCCCGAGCCATCTTCAGGGTTCCCTTGACTCTACCCTTTCTCAGAGGCCGCGATGCTTCTGGCACAGTACTGGCTTCGGTATTTCTCAGCTATGAATATGCTTCTTCGCCTCTCCACTGTGCTGATTGAAGGACCCTTCCTGGTTTTCTTATTAATAACACCCTGAGTATATTTTCATTTTTTTACATCTGTATTGATCTCATGATTAAACCCTATTTTGAAAATGATCTTTAGAAAAATAGTTTTTGAAGTTATTAAAAATCATTACTTTAAAAATTCTCCTTTTGAAAATTATTATTGCTTTGAGCTTTGAAATAAACAAACAAAAAACCTGAGAGAAACAAAGAGGAGGGGGTGGTGAGGAGCAGGGTGGGCACGCTCCACCCTCCGAGGACGACCTCTCAGGAGTTGCTCGTTTTCTCCGTCCTCGTTTTGAGGTGAGGCCTTGCCTGCCTGCTTCTAGCTAAGCTTTCCTGAAAGTTTCTGAGCCATTTCCCTGTCTCCATCTTCCAGTCCATGTGCTCTTTGTGACACCGGCTCTTTCTTGGGTTTCGGGGACTCCTAACTGGGCATTGGACTTGGAACAAGTTCTTTACCCACTGAGCCATTTCCCTGGCTCCGCTTCCGTCTTTTTAAAAAGACTCTTACCGACTATTCTTGTTTTACATTGTCTTTGTTTTTATATAGCTTTTACATTGTCTTGAACCTAACGTATGACTAAGAAGTGGGAAGTGGGCGCTTGATAACCCGTGTGCTAGGTGACGTGACCTCAGGGCTCCTTCTGATCCCGATATTCTGGAATATTTTATGTATCTTTGAACAGGAAACCCAGAAGTAAAACTTCTTGTCTGGTGTGACTGTTCTCTAAAAATTGTGATAAAATATAAAACTTATCATCTTAACCCTTCTAATGACTTGAAGGAAAATGGTTATAAACCGAGAGCTCCATGAGAGAATCTGATTGGGCCAGGAAAGGACAATACCTTAGCCACGTCCGAGTCAGAACCCGACAGACCTGAGGCTGCCTCTGATTTCCATCCATCTGTTTTTTCACAATTTAGAACAAAGCAGATTTGGAGACTGCTCTATTTGGTTACAGAGCCTGGGCTGCCGCCGCCCCGCCCCACTCCACTTCCCGCCCACTCCATCCCCCCCACCCCACCCCTTTCCTACTGTCAAGGTCAGAAACTACAAATCCTTCATTTAGATAAACCTTTAAAAGGAAAGCCAGTCATGCGATTTCTTGTCATTTTCATGCTGCCTGTTACTAAAAATAGACAAGGAGAAAAGCAGAGAGACCGCCGCATTTAACTTTCATTCTTAGCTTGACTGGATTTAGAGTCTGTTAGGGGCATGGGCACTCCTCTCCACCTCCTGGAGTTTCCTGGAGTGGATGAACTCAGGGAGAAAGACCGACCCTGAGGTGAGTGGATCTGGCTGTGGCTGCACTCTGCCCCGGAAGAGAAGCATGTCAGCTCGGTACAGTACCCCCATCCCCCGTCCCTGGTCTGCCCAGACATGAATCCTGCTCTGCTGCCTTCTTCCCACCATAATAGACGGAAACCCCTGCATCTATGAACTGAAACTAATGTCCCCACTCATGCTCTGAAATGGTACTTCCTTCTCCTCCCAGCAATGTGCTGAATGCGTTTCACACCTGCAGGGAGTTTACCCCTGCCTGGCAGACTTGCCGGACTGCTCTTCTCCCTCGACTTTTCATGTCCACTGGTTTGGAGGTGAAAATCGGGCCCTGACATTTTCTACCAAGAGGCCATGTCTAGAAGTGAGGTGGGCAGTTTCTTTGATTTCTGTTTGTTTGAGAACTTAGTCAAGCAAATGGCCCCTGACAAATAAATGAAGAAGTAAGGTTGGAATTGCTTTGAGGTGGAGTTGGAGGTCTATGGACCAGATATTGGGGTGCTTTTGAGAGTTACTGGGAAGGAACCTGAGCCATCATTTTCTAGTTTCTGGGTTCCTACTTGATGAAGCAAAGGAAGAAGTGGTTAAGGAAGGGTAGCAGTGTGTGGGTGAGTGAAACATCTAGAGCCAAGAATGCGGGCAAGAGACAAGGGAAAAACAGGAAACCAGGTTAAAGACCTGGACTGGGGGATCGGCAAGGAAATGGAGAAGAAAGAAAGGACACTTGAGCATATGAAGAATAAAATCAAAACACATGGAGATGTATTGCAAGTGCTTTTAATGTCCTGAGTTAGGATGGGCATGTGAAATCAGTCAGTTAAGAGATGCTAGATGTTGTTCATTCTCCTAGCCTGTTTCCTGTGGCTGATAACATAAGGCCACAGCCTGGGTGTATTATAAAGGAAAGAGGCCTATTTGAACCCAAAGTCAGGAGACTATATCTGGTAATAGTCTCCTAGCTGGCAGAGTTCCAAACTAGGAGAGGGCATTTCTTGAGAGCGACAGTGGTTCATGTTGGTCTCTCTTACACAGTCATCAGTATTTAACCATGGATGCTCTGACCCTGAAGATTTTAGTCCTATTTGTCTTGTAAATACGTCAAACTAAGGTTCTATGTTGCTTTGACTTTTTAAACCCTCCTTTTAATAAGGGTTCTTAAATGCTTAACCTCCCTTCCAGCCCACCAAACACCAGAGGTAGTGGGAAAGAAAGGTTATTAGGATACGAGGGAAGTGGACCTGTTTAGAAATTGTTCTTTGGAGCAAATCGTATCTGCGTTGTCAGGATATCAGCAGTTCGGTTCACAGGAATCATCAGCAGCAGCTCCATCCGCGGGCAAACACTTCATGAATATTCAAGCAGTCTAGTTCAGTAGTGTCAGGGCAGTAAACATGAGTTAGCAGCAGTGGCAAGATCCAGCCAAGCCTCTGCCATATTGGTCAGCAGGAGTAACCTAGGCCAGCAGGGATACCAAGAGAAGTTCTCTGTCATGCCTCTCTCAATGAAGTGAAGATCAGCAATGACAAAGACATGAGACGAATGAAATGTTGCAAATCATCACAAGCAAGCCTCCCATCAGTGTCTGTTGAGTCCTATTTATATTCCATCCAAACATCACGTGCCTTCCCACAGGTCTTGCCTCAGCACGTGAGTCTGTCCTATCAAAACTCCACATGAGTCTGTATTAGCTGACGTCACTGCCAAATCGGTCCAAGTCCATGGAGGTTGCAAGAACATCACGGAACATCACGATAAGTTCTTTAGGGAGTTTCTCTCTACGGTGTCACCACAAGCGGAGCTCAGCTATGCAGTATAAGAGGAACCAATACGTGTGTGTCCTTAGCAAAGAATCCTTTCATATGCTTGCTTTAGCAAAGCATCCTTTCCACCTGTGTCTGCTTTAGCAAAGCATCCTTTCCACCTGTGTCTGCTTCAGGAAAACACTTCTTCTTGTGTCTATCCCAGCAAAACACCATCCGACACAACTGACTTTCCAAAGAAACCGTAAGTTTCCTCATCCGTTCTACCTTCTTAATCCCTCACAGTGCTGATGACATTTCAACATGAATTTCATCTGGTATTTTAATCATGTCATTCATCCATTCAACTCAAATTCATACATGTGAAGTATCTGTCCTGAAGATTTAGTCCTATCCATCTTGTAAAGACAAAATAAAGGTTCTATCCTGACACTACTGGCAGATGAAAAGGTGTCTTAGTTAGGGTTTTACTGTTGTGAACAGACACATGACCAAGGTAACTCTTATGAGGACATTTAATTGGGGCTGGCTTACATGTTCAGAGGCTCAATCCATTATCATCCAGGAAGGCATGGTGCAGGAGGAGCTGAGTTCCACATCTTCATTTGAAGGCCACTAGTGGAAGACTGAATCTCTCAGGCAGCTAGCAGGAGGGTCTAAAAGTCCACCCCCACAGTGACACACTTCCTCCAATAAGGCCACACCTCCTAATAGTGCTGCTCTCTGGGCCAAGCATATTCAAACCACCACAAAAAGGCTTAGGGCAATGGAGAGAAGGCATCTTAAGGATTGGGATAAGAAAGGGGGTTCATTTGCTGGGCAGTGGTGGTGCACGCCTTTAATCCTAGCCCTCTGAAGGCAGAGGCAGGCAGATTTCCGAGACCAGCCTGGTCTACACAGTGAGTTCCAAGAACAGTCAAGCCTACACAGAGAAACCCTGTGTCAAAAAACAAAACAAAACAGAACAAAAAATAAAGGTAAAAGGGGGAGGAGTCAGTGAATCACCCTCGGGAGTGCTAACGAGCAGGAAACAGAGAGAAAGCTGAAGGAGACTCATAGTAAAGATGTCCACATGCTAAGGCCACGGAGACTTCCAAAGTAAAGAGAAAGATGATTTGAAGGGCTCATCTGAGAAGTTGCCATTTTAAAGGATACCCTGTGCTCCCTCTGTTAAACCTTTCATGTATTCTGTATTTCATGTATTCTGTAGAATACAGTGTTTATAAACACAGACCATTTTTCGTAAGGCCTTAAGGCAGTGTGGGGTTTATGTTCATTTGGATTACAGACTTTTGGATCAAGGAGTGTTGGGAGTATCCACCAGAGAAGGCTGCTCAAACATGGGTTTAAGCCAACAGAAAGTCTTTATTAGCTGTCCTGCAACTATACAGGATATTTGGGATCCCAATGTAGCCCAGAGCCTTTATCTGGGTGAGCTTTTAAGCACAAAACCCATGTTCTGGGCTAATATACTTCAGTTAAGAAGAACAGTTATCTAGAGGCAGAACTATAAATGCCAAAAGACAAGGTTATTCCATTTAGAGACTTTCCCAGAAACTTTGATGAACTGGGTCTTTGTTTTCATTTTGGCAGGTGGTGCTATCTATAAACTGAGTTTTATAGCCTGAATGGTACTTCCATCATGGAGTCAGTTATGCTAAGGTCTGGGACCTACTAAAGTCTGGGGGCCTGTTACAAGAGAAGAAACTAATGGCTTGAGGGCATGATTGACCTTCTTACATAACTTCCTTAAAAAGCTGGCAACAGAGGTTTGCCTCAATTAAAAAATTACTGATAAAAGGAAATCTTACTTTCCAAGGGTCAGTTATGCAAACATTCTGCCATTATTTTTAATCATCTTTAATCATTATATCTTTAATCATCTTAACCGTGTAGGAAACCGACACCTCCATGTTACCCTGGACTCTATGCTGTGATCTATCAGAGCGGGAAAGGCTGCATCTCCCCAGGACAGAGCATTGGTTTCCACTCCACCCCCACCCACCCCCACTGCTGCCCTCACTGTCACCATTATTTATGAAAGCAGACAAAGAGATCAGAGCACCAAAAAGTCAAGCCTAAGGGCCATCTGGCAAGGATGTGTGACTCTGACCCAGACACGCAACTTCTGCCAATATGAGCAAAGTGGCTGTTCCAGAGTAAGAAAAATTTTGATCCTTTTTATTTAAGGCAGAAGATATAAATGTAAAACTAAACCAGTCCTTTGAGACAATGACAGTAAGATTTTTTTTTTCTTCAGTAGAAATACTGAAAATTAGACGGTGTCATATTTTTTTTTTTTTGCAGGGAACTTCTTACAGGAACACTGCAATATCATAGCACTGTTTTATGTTCTGGAAGGAAACTCAGACACCGACAATTCCCCTGAGAAGGCTGCGTCACCTGGAAGACCCAATGGAATGTTCCTGATCGTGTCTGTGGAGGTGCGGTTCTGGAAGAGATAGGCATTTGAGTTGGGAGAATGCAGAGATCACTCTGGACGGTTGGGTGAGTCCTATTCAATCCACCGAGATGCGGCATAAAACAAAACCATAGAATGGTAAATTTGCTCTCTGTTTGATGGGTGGGAAGTGTAATCAGGTGGCAGAGTAGTAGGAGGAGCTAAGGTGGGAGGAGTAAGGAGAGGAAGAGGAGGAGTAAGGAGAGGAAGAGGAGGAGCTAGGGAAGAGAGCATCAGAGAGGGAGAGGGGAACATGGAAGTGGACATGTGCCTGTCTCTAGCAGTCAAAGGTAGTTGATCTATCTAGGTTGGGTATTGGGTTACACCTCTAATTGTGTGGGCGTCTTGTTATTGAGCATTACCAAATATATAAAGCCTTTGGATAATCTAAGCATTAGAGTTTCATTCCTACCAGGCCCGAGTGGATGGCGTGATGGTTTGGGCCCAGCCAAGCATTGTGGAGATAGTGTGGTAGATTGACAGAGACATCTCCCACCAGGGTGTCTCGTGGGTGGCAGGGCTGGTGTCTCTGACTGCCTGAGCAGACGGCCGGAGCTGAGTAGTGGCAGTAAGGCCGCAGCTGCTTCTGGACGCAGGCCTAGGCTAGTTGGAAACATGGCGGCTGATTAAGAAAAGCCAGGTTGAATGTCTCCGATTTAAAATATTACTTCAACAGAGTGTTTGTCTATTATGTGCCAAGTCTTGAGCTTGGTCCACAGCACTGTAAAGAAAAATCCCCATGAGCTCCTATTGAGCTGACATTCCTATCCCCTTGGAGTAACGGATAATCACCATTGTCAATGACTAGGTGGATAATACCTAAGAAATAAGTAAAGTACCCCTGTGGCTACGCCTGTGAAGGTTTTTCCAAAGCTCTCCAGGGCTCCGGTCTAATTAATGGTTCAACAGACTGCTGGGAGGAAATGGAGGATGAAGGTGACTGGTGGTGTGTCTTCTAAGGCAGTCTCTTGCTCTGCCCCTTCCTGTAACGGCTCTGCCTCCCCACTGCTAAGGGTTGAATAGCTGTGCTCCACCATGGCTTTCAGTATCATCCACAACTTCACCATAGGCTCTGAAGCATTGGAGCCAGAAACTGTGAGCCAGCTGGACCCTCCTTCCTTAAGTTGTTATAGATCGGTAGTTTAATAGCTGTGGACAGAGAGAGGATTATAGATTATATAGATTATATAGATTATAGAGATAGATTGATACTGTTGTTCTGTCTCTGGTAACTCTGACTAAGACTACCAAGCAGTCAAGGTCATATATACATACCATTAGAATTTAAGACTAAGGTAAAAAAAAAAAATAATGGGTGAAAATTTTGCAAATTTAAGGAAAAAGTAAGTGTATAGAGTTAAGAGACTTAGCTATTTCCAAGCAAAATAAAATTTAAAGTTCCTTACATTTTATAACTTAGTATATCAAACAAACAAACAAAAAAGTCTTAAGGGCAACTAGTAAAAAAAAAAAATAATAATTCTATACAGAGATGCCCATCCTGGATTTCTCATCAAAAACCACAGACTCGAAATGACATCGAAACAATAGCATACTTTCAAGAATGAAGGTGAAATCAAGTCTCAGAAGGAGGAAAGTTAAGGAATTTGCCTACAGCAGTTCTGGTCTGCATGATCTGATAGCTGCCAAGCTTTACAAGGGAACTAAGCCCCAGGGAGGGTTGCTCTCAGACAATGAAGAAAGGCACTAGAAATGCTAGCTGCCTGTTGACATAAATGGGTGTAGATGCAGAAAGGAACCTTTTCTGTGTAGGTTGCTAACTATGTAACTGTTGAAAGCAGCTAGTGTAACATGTAACAGAGTGCCAGGCATGGGGAATTTCAGAAGATAGTAGGGTACAATTGCAAGGCTTATACATTTTATATGAACTGCTACAGCGTTAACTCTAAGCTACAGACGTTTTTAAAAATGTACATATAATCCCTAGAACTGCCATTAAAGAAAAACATGTACAAAGAAATATAGTCCCAAATCCAAAACACAGACTAATGGAGTTTTAAACAGTTTGAATAGAAGGCCTAACAAAAAGAAATAGAACAAAACAAAACAAAACAAAACAAAAAAACAATCAGAGGTCAAAAACAAACAGCCAAACGACAAAGCTACAGACCAGAATCTAGCCCCATTAACTGTTAAATATGTTATCCAAACATACTAACTAAAAGGCAGATATTGTCAGACTGAATAAAAATAAGGCTATAAGCTGGACAGTTTTGTGTCAACTTGACACAAGCTTGAGTCACCCGAGAAGAGGAACCTCAATTAAGAAAATGCTCCCATAAGATCAGGCTGTAGGCCAGTCTGTAGAGCATTTTCTTAATTAGTGATTGATGGGGGCGGGCCCAGCCCATTGTGGGTGGTGCTATCTCTGGGCTGGCAATCCTGGATTTTATAAAAGAGGCTGAGCAAGCTTTGAGGAGCGAGCCAGTAAGCAACACCCCTCCATGGCCTCTGCATCAGCTTCTGCCTCCAGGTTCCCGCTCTGCTTCAGTCCCTGCCCTTACTGCTGTAGATAATGAGCTGTTACATGGAACTGGGAATGAAATAAACCCTTTTCTCCTCACCTTGCTTTTGGTCATGGTGTTTCGTCACAGAAACAGTAACCCTAACTAAGACAGGCTTTATTATATGTTTTTTGACAAATCCATGTAAAGCTTGAATGCATATATAAAGTAAAGGGTGGATAATAAAACACCATACAAACAACCAAAATAAAACATACTGGGATGGAGAGTTGACTCAGCAGTTAAGAGCACTGGCTATTCTTCTCGGGGTTCTGGGTTCAAGTCCCTCCACTCATATGATAGCTCATAACTGTCTGTAATTCCAGTTCCAGGAGATCTGGATTCTGCAAGCACCAGTATGGATGTGGTACACATACATACAGAAGGACAAAACACTCGTGCATATAAAATAAATACAATAAAATAAAAGAATTTTAAAAGCATACTTAAAAGCAGATTTTAGAACAAGAGCCGATAGCAGAGAGAAGAGTACTACCACAAAATGATAGAGATAATTCTCCAAAACAACAGAACAATCATAATTGCGAATGCACTGAGTGCCTGAAACAAAACCAGACAGGACTGCAAAGAGAGACAAATCTAAATTACAAACAAAGCAGAAGACCTGTATAATACTAACCCATGGTATCTGGCCACCATTTGTAAAGGTCTTCACCGAGTCCACGCAGACTACACAGTCTTGGAGTGTATGACAGCAATCGAGCACCAAGAGGAAGCCAGAAAATAACCTAAAGTTTTTGTGTAAAAGAATAGACATCTGAGTAGTTGGGGCTGCAAGAAAGCTCACCAGGTAGTGTGCTTGCTACCAATCCTGATAACATGAGTTCAATCCCAGGAACTCAGATGATGGAAATAACAGAATCCTGAAAGTTGTCCTCTGACCTTCATACATGTGTAGCACCCATACAATTACAGACATCCATATCGATCAACCAACCAACCAATAAATAAATAAATAAATAAATCTAATAAAATATAAAAGAGGATAGAAATCTTACAAAGAATGTTCTCAGACTACAAGAGAATTTAATCAGAAATCGATTACAGAAAGATACACCAGGTAGTGATGAACACCTTTAATCCCAAAACTTGGGAGGTAGAGCCAGGCATATCTTAGGCTAGCCTGGTCTACATAGTGAGACCTGTCTTGAAAAACCAAATAGTGTATAGTGTGCATGTGTGGTATGGTTGATGTGGTGTGTTTCTCTCTCTCTCTCTCTCTCTCTCTCTCTCTCTCTCTCTCTCTCTCT
>NW_021620687.1:1551851-1566587 GCF_004785775.1 Grammomys surdaster
TCTCTCTCTCTCTCTCTCTCTCTCTCTCTCTCTCTCTCTCTCTCTCTCTCTCTCTCTCTCTCTGTCTCTCCCAGGCATTTATGAGTTACTATTTAATACATTTTCCTAGAACATTTTCCTTATGTTTTCAGCAACACATCCTTGTATAAAAGGTGTCCATTGTAGAGACCTTTCTTCAAAGATGACTTGGGGCACAGTTGTGGTACACTGATGCTTGGGTGTACATTTATTAGAAGGGAGGTGGGCATTGTGGGTATAGTGTGGGGTAGTGGGGTAAGTGGCTGTGTAACACTGCAGGTTTCCCTCTCCTTAGCAGCATGCCGACACTGAAGCCTCTGGACTGACTTCCTGGTTTCTAGTCCCGATGGCATCACCTACCAGTACGTGATCTCAGCCATGTTAGTGAACCTCCTGTGTCTTGATTTTACTTCCCGTATCAGAGAGTCATAGCACAGGTCACCACGCATTCTGCTTCATCAACAGGAGCCATCCTGGATTAAACTATTTTCCCACTGTAATTATTAATAGTGCCCTGGTTTGGGTGGTAGGTGAGATACTCATTCTGACAGCTGAAGCCATGTGTTACAGTTTGTTGAGAGATTTTCAGACAGTGACAGGCAGCCAGGCTCAGTCCATATTTGAGAGCTCGACACAGACCAAGCAACTTTCCTATGCAGAGGGCAGGGTGGGAAACAGCCACTACACCCAGCTGCTGGGAAATGGCTCAGCGGTGATGGCATGGCTTCTGGCACCAGGGCCCTCAGAGGGAAACCTGATCTCACGTGACCAAGTAGTGACTTTACTTTCTGCATAATATGGGCTGTATGTGCTTTACTATTCACAAAGCACGAGTACCTTGTCTGGTACATCCAAGGGTTGTATACATGCTTTCTGTTTAAATAAAATAAACAGAGCATATCCCACATTAGACAACTTAATGCAGATGTTATTTGTATTTATACTGTAGATTTTTTTCCTGTTTGGAAAAAAATTTTATTCCCTGATAGATATATTCAAATGTCTTAGGTACACTTCCATTTTATATTCTGACATTTGGTTCTTTCTACTTTGGTTCATTGGAATAGTATTGCTATGCTGGTTTTAGTGTTCACACAATCCTTTCTGTCATTCAGATGGAATGAAACTCAGGGTGTAGCCCAGGCTGGCTCTTACCTCCTGTGGATCCTGCTGCCTCAGTTCCTCCTTAGGTGCACTTAGGTGTAATGCTGTTGGCATTTGTGTTTTAGTCAGGGTCTCATATGTCCCAACAGGCCACCTTGGAGCCAAAGACGGCCTTGAGCAGAATCCTCATCCTTCTGTCTCTAAATCCCCAACGCAGAAATTTCAGTTTTGAGCTGCTCTACCCTGTCAAGTATCAAAAGTTCAAGGGCAGAGTAAGCACGAGAAAGTTCCAGGATAAGTGGGATCCTGTCTGAAAAAGGGCATGCACAGTCTAAATATTTTGAACTAGCACATCTGGTCTCTGTGGCTAGGGAGATGGGTGTTGGGTAAAGTATCACTGTGCAAAAAGAAAAGGACCCTGTAAAACCCAGACAAGGCAGCATCCTTATGTCCTCTTAGACCCGGTGGTCCAGAGAGGCAGATGTAGAAGCTTGCAGGCCTGAGATCACTGACAATCCCTCTCTCTGTCTTAGTTAGGGTTTTACTGCTGTGAACGGACATCATGGCCAAGGCAACATTTATAAGGACAACGTTTAATTGGGTCTGGCTTACTGATTCAGAGGGTCAGTCCATTATCATCAAGGTGGGAGAATGGGCAGCATCTAAGCAGGCATGGTGTAGGAGGAGCTGAGAGTTCTACATCTTGTTCCAAAGGCACACGGGAGACGACTGGCTTCCAGGCAGCTAGGACAAGGGTATTAAAGCCCATGGCCACAGTGACACACCAACAAAGCCACACCTCCTAATAGTGCCACTCCCTGGGCCAAGCATATACAAACCATCACACCCTGGCTTCAATTAAGATTAAAAAGCTTTTAATGACTATTCCTGGCCTATATGTGTGAGGACAAACAGATGGACGGACACACACACACACACACCTGGCTTCAATTAAGATTAAAAAGTATTTAATGACTATTCCTGGCCTACATGTGTGAGGACAAACAGATGGACACACACACGCACACACACACACACACCTCTATGGTCAGTTATGTCTTGTACACAAATTCAGTCCTTATAGCAGTATCTAAAGTTCCCCAACTCTGTCACTACCCTTTCCTCCTCAATACTGACTGTCTAAACTTTATACTCATGTCCTTTTTATCTCTTTGCCAGTGAATATGGACTTAATTCCCATGGTGACATAACCATCAGATCTTTCTAGTGAGGAATCCTTTCTTTTCTTCCTCTTGTTTTGACTCCAATTTTCTGCATGTAGTCCAGGCAGCCAAGGACTGGTGGTCCTCCTGCCCTCTGTCAGCTGACGTAGGGGAGAGCTGTGCACCTAGCCTAAATGTTTTTTTTAAATGATCTATGTAGTTGTGTGATTGAGTCATAGTTGAGTTTTGAATTCTCTGTCTTACTCTATCAAATGTAGGGATTACAGGGTTTACCTACCAAGCCTGGTTTACTTGGCTCTTGGGGAGAAACTCAGGGCTTCCTACATGCTGGGCAAGAGCTGTCCCAACTGAGGAGTCACATTTGTAGGTCAGGCTAGCCTGGGACTCCCTCTGTAGCTGAGGAAGAACTTGAATTCTTGATCCTCCTGCCTCCATAGTCCTTTTGTGGAGTTACAGGTCTGCACCACTGGCTGCATTTTCTTTCTTCCTTTCTAGATGACTTATTTTTCCTACTGAGAATATGTCCAAGTACTACAGACAGGTGTAGCCGGACTTCCCTCTTCTGAAGCTGCTGAGCTGTGAGCTAGTGGAGGGAGGGGAAGGAGGCTGCCCGAGTCCCGTGACATCTCAAGGAAACTCAGGTCAATATGCAGCAGTTTTCAGAACTGTCCCTGTGTAGCTAGGTAGCTTTGAAGGTATGTTCTGACAAGCAGCCCTCGAGGTAACCTCATCTAACTTTTATATGCAGTACCATGGACAGAAGAGAAGGCACAAGTCACTACAAGCCTGAGCCCAAACAGGCAGCTGACAAAAAAAGAAGATAAGCCCCAAGCCTACCGTTAGAAGACTTAGTCTCCTCACCTGTTGGGCGATCTCACCTGCCTCACATTTAGCCAGTTTGGGGGAGTTTGTGGATTTTTCTTAAGACTGGATGTCAGAGCTAGGGTGAAGGTATATGCTGTAATCTCAGGACTCTGGAAGCTTAGACAGGAGACTAGCCTTAAATTCAAGGCCAGCCTGGACTATATAGGGAGCAGGTAGGCTAGATTTGGTGACAGTGTGAGACTTAAAAGACAACAACAGGCCTAGTGCTGCAGCTCAGTGTGCCTAGCCTGCAGGAGTCCAAGGGTTCTTGGCCAGCATCAAATCAAATCAGGTGGTTCATGGCCAGAATCCCAAGATTGGGGGTTGGAGGGAGACAAGAAGACCAGACAATCAAGGTCATCTTCCAACATAGTTCGAGGCCAGTCTAGAATTCATGACACTCTCTTTAAAAACAAACACCATCCCACCCTCATCCCCAAATCTTAGTGCCCAAATCTGAGAGAAGTGACATGGCAGCTCATAACAACCACAGATTCCTCATGAATCAGAAGTCCTGTCTGTTGGAGAGAAGGAAAACTGGGCATCCATATGTGCAGTAATTATTTCCTGTGACTCACATCTGGAATTGGCCTGAGCATTCCTCTGTGTACAGCCATGAGGAGCTCTGAAGTAAATACTCCCTGCTGGCCCTGTGGGAGGCACTGAGGGTCTGTGTAGCCAGAGCTCCCTGCTGGCCCTTTTGGAAGCATTGGGAGGCTGTGTAGTCAGAGCTTCTGATCGTCCCTTGTGAGGAAATAGGGAGGAAGGTTTGGAGAGCACAGGGAACCCAACCTTTGCCAATAAGAAAGGCAGGAAGGCTGCTGGGCTGGCAATCAGTCAGAAACTGATGTTATACTGCCCCCTTGTGGTGGTTCTACAGCAGCACCATGTCAGTGCACCTACTTTGCTGGGGTCCCCCTTCAGCACGTATTGACAAGGGGTTGTGGGGAGCTTCCACTGGTACACCTACCTAACGTGATTTTGTTCTTCCTTTTTCTCATGAATACCATAATAAAGGAACAAAATATCTTCGTACCTTGGCTACCTGGAGATGTCCCTGGAAGAAGCTGCATAGATATACTGCTGTTCCTGGCCCTCCCATCCTTAATGAGAGTTGGCTGGTTGCAAGTCAAGAGTGTGTGACATCTACAGCCTGGGTGAGATTCAGAAGCACAAGGAGCCTGAGATGACGACTCTGTCCATACAGTGCCTGCTTCTCATGTGAGATCTGAGTTTATTTCCCAGAATGCAAGAAGAGCAGCACGCTGGTTGAAGCTTGTCACCTAGCACTTTGAGATGGAGACAGATACATCTCCTTTTTGCATGGAAGGGGTTGAGACATGGTTTCTCTATTGAGCCCTGATTAGCCCAAAACTCACTCTGTAGATTAGGCTGGCCCAGAACTCACCGAGATCCCCTTCTCCTTCCTCCTGATTAAAGGCATGTGCTACCAACCATCCAGCTAGACAGGTGCATTTCAACTTCGATGGCCTTTTGAAAGCCTGTGTCCAAACGTCAAGGTGTTTGGCATTTGAATTGACATTTGAGACTCAGGTACATGTGTAGACATGTAGTACACACATATAAAGTTGAGCACACACGTGTACGTACACAAGGACACGCTTGTACAAATACACAAGTTAAACATATCATGTGTGAGTACATCTGCAGGCACACTGAAAATAGTGATACAGAAGTCCACGGTCGACTTAAGCACTTTGGAAGGTCTGACCTCCTTTCTGCAGGAGCAGCCATGATGGGTAAGACTTGGAAGAACGGGACGGGGTGAGAATGCTGAGAACACCTGGGTGTTCTTCCACGGATGTCGGATGACTGACAGAGCACAGCAGGCCAAGCTTTGGGGAATCTTACGACTACCGAGTAGATTCCAAGTGGTGGCTTTGCCAATGTGATCCCAGCTTTGTTAGCACTGTGGGTCACCTGGATGTCTCACGTCCATGCAGCATGGGACCAGGCACCTCTCAGAAGCCAAGGCCCTGCACTGGGGAGAAAAAGGCCACCTGGATCAGTTCTAAGCATGACCTCCACCACCCCTTCAATCATTGCAATGTCTTCTATATTGGAAATAAAATAACATTGTTGAATGGGGTTGTTGTTGTCGTCGTTTGTTTTTTTGTTTTAGATTTTTAAAGTTTTATTGGTCATTTGTGAATGTCATACACCTCCAATCTCATTCATCTCCCCCCTCCCCTACCCCACCTCCTACACTCCCCCCTCCCCGGGCCCTCCAACGTTGCAACCTTTTCCTGCAACAGAAAAAAAAAAAAATCTCGTGGAAGCTGTGGTGTGTCAGCGTGCCCGCAGCATTCCCTTTAGTCAACACTTCGTCCACACTTCTTTGTTTGAAATGTTCATTGCAACGACTCATTGGTCGGTACGAGGCCTCTGCCTTCTGCTCTATCAATACTGGGGTCCAGGAGAAGGGCAAAACACTGTCTATCTAGTAGCCAGAGAATCCTGCTGGCCCTGTCTCAGAGGCAGGAACCATGTCACTCCACCCCTACCAAGGCTGTGCTGAACCAGGTACAATGTAACCAGCTACTTCTTGCTTCCTGGCTGTGGACACCATGTGACCAACTACTTCCTGCTTCCCTTTCTACTTCCTCTTTGTCTTGATGCACTGTATCCCCTGGTTAACTAAAGTGACCCCTCCCTGAAGTTGCTTTTGTGGGATATTTTGTTACAGAAATAAGACACTCTTCTTTTGTGACACAGAACAACATCTGGTTGTATGTATACCATATTTTACTTATCCCTCTATTGAGCAATATTTTAAAGAGTTTAGAACAATGCTCATTACGTGCTCTGAATGACACTTGGTAATTGTTATTATTATGAAGAAAATTTAAAAAATAAAATCTATCAATCACATCCCTCCCCTTCTTTTTTATGTCTATTTGCATTTCTTGTTAATGTGGTTAGATAATTTAAAATTATTTTAAGGACACACACTTTCAGCTTTTTTTCCCTACATATTTTACCACATTTTTTAGGAAGGAAGGATGGATGAACCGGGAGAGTGGAGGCTAGATAATTCAGTTCAAGACCATCCTCAGCTATGTAGGAAGTTCATGATCAACCTGGAAAACTGGAAATGTTATTTAAAAAAAAGAAAATGAAGGAGTATTTATACTGCCTGAGCCATGTTTTATGGTATTCTTTTAATTATACAAACTTAAAAAAATTAAAGAAACAGAAAAGTGAATATCTACATCTCCGCATTATCATCTTGGTCAACCTTCCTTCTCGTCTTCTCCCATGTAACCCTGGTTTTGTCCCTAGATTACTGTACTACAAATCCCAGTCACCATGCCACTCAATCTGTAACCATTTCACCGTAACACCTAAGGCAATCAAACATTCTTAATACCATCAAGTATTCAGTCCCTGCTTCAATCTCCCTAATTGCCTTATACATTTTTAAGTTTGTTTGAATTAAGATGCAGACCAAATCAATACATTGCAATTGATTGATGCCTTTCTAAGTCTTCCAGCTGTGACTTGCCTGCATTTTGGTTTTGTTCACAGTGTTCTAAAGAAGTGAGCCATTAGTCTAGCGCAGAGCTTTCTATAGTGAGCCATTAGTCTAGCGCAGCTTTCTATAGTCTGGATGTCACTCATTACACCCTTTAGAATGACTTCTTGCCTTTCTCTGACCCCAGTATGCCCTGTGAACTCCAGGATGCATCTGGAGGCTCTGTCTTAGAATATAACTAGTAGCCACTATTTTAAAATATTGCAGATACCTTGATTGGAGTTTATTGAATCTTGTGCTGGGTTTCTACAAAACTCATATTTGTTTATTTTTATAAACACTGAATTATGATAATTTGCGATAGCAACAACAGAAAAGGGACAGTTAGTGCCATGCTGATCCTTTCAAGCTGGTTTCCAGCTTGACGTCCTGCTTCTGCCATGATAAGGTGTTCAAGTCTGTCCACTAGAACGCTATTAGGTTTCGCTGCTGGAACATGTTCTCTTGAATATAGTCAGAGTTTTCTCTGATTAAAACTTTCTGGTCCTTGTCATGTTTGTCTCCGCAGCATCTACCACTAGGATAGCTGTCTTCCCTAGACAGTGCTGTGGTATCTGATACCACTGTCCTTCTTCAGACTTTCTAGGCCCCTAAGGCTGTCCCTCATACCTTCTTTCTCTACACCCACCTCTTCTGAAGGTGAATACTCATTGTCACTTTGACACTATCTTGAGCCACTGAAGAGATGAAATCCTGGGTGAGTCTGTGTATCCGTGAGGATGGGGTTAACCAAGGAGGGAAGACCCACCCTAGATGTGTGTGTCATTCTACCAGGGGTTGGGGAAAGCAAGGTGAGTATCCCCAACCATCTCTGCTTCCTGAGTGCAGATGCCATGCAAGCAACTGCCCAACCCCCCACTGCCTAATGTACTGTGCCCTCAAACTGTGAGCCAAGATAAACCTCACCTTCCTTAAGATGCTTTGGTCAGGTGTTCTGTCATAGCAACTAGGAGAGTACTAATACCCTATTCTTAGTGATTCCATCCATGTCCAAGTCCTCCATGCCTGTGGGTCCTAACTCAGCATCTTTATCTTCTATCCTTTCTTATGTAACAAGGCGGGCCCACCTATCCTTTATTGCCTGTTGCCAGTGCCCACCCCTACAAACAACTTCCGTTTCAAACTCATGACAAGACTCTAATTTCCATTGTTCTCCAACTCTCGCCTTTGCCTTTTAATGGCTTCTCCAGACACCGAGGTAAAATCTGAATGGGACTTAGCATTCCTCTGTCTAACAACCTTCCTAAAATAAGAACTGTAACCACCACCAAGTGTTTATTCGATTTCCTCCTTTGTTGTACCACACAGAAAAATGGAATTTTTAGTTAGTTCTTTTTTCCCCCATTGAATGTTCCTGCAGACAGCCCAGTCCCCATGAGAAGCTGAGGAATTATGGGAGTTTGCTTTGTGAGTATGGAACCAGCTGGGGAGTTAGAAGGGTTAACAATGTTCAGCTCAGACAGCATGTGTACTATATAATTATAGCTCTTGAAATCTTCACCAAAGCCCCTTCTTCTTAAGCTGTTTGACATTTCACCAATGCTCTTGGAACGTTTCTTTCCGTTCCTCATACCTGACAAAACCTCTGGGCTTTGTTTTTAGATATATAATTCCTCATTCTATGGGTGGGCAAGCCTTTGAGACCTATAAAATTAATTGAAATGATAGTTACTAAACAAGGTGTGGATATTACAGTGTGAAGCAATCTGTCAGTTTAGCACATGTAACTTTTAAGAAATGCCTCCTTAAGTAATGTGTTCCGAGGCAGTGAATCACGTGAGCCTAGCGCCCTCTTGTGTTCACTATAAGGGAAAGCACAGGGGCGTTCTATGATTTCCAAGGGATTTTTGTTCTGTTTTGTTACTAACCCTGAGATTTCAATATTCATTTTATTGTTTTTTTAAATTCAGTTATTTTGAAAAGACCACCGTAGAACACTAAGTCAAACATGTCTGTCTGTCTTCACCCCGTGTGACCCCAGAGAACCAAGCACTGTTACCAGAAGGGTGGGGATTTGGCCTGTAGTTTCCAAAGATTAGTCACTCTCAGAATCACGTGTTTCCACGTGATATCCAGCTTCCGGGTGACCAAACTCACAAAATTCTCTTTTTTTTTAACCCTACTCTCTCCAACACTTGACTTTTCTTTGTTTATTCCTTCTGGAGTTCCCAGGTCCTATAATGCATTATGATAATGATCTAAGTTTAAATACACTTTTTAGACTTCCAAGGAGTATTTTCACATGTTATACATCAGAAATACATCGTGGAGGAGCCTACAAAAGTGATTCGGTGGTTCTGCAGAGTTCTGTCTCAGCACCCATGTTGGACAGCTCACAACAGCCTATAACTCCAGATCTAGAGGATCAAACGCCTATGGACTCCTCAGACACCTGCAAGCATGTGTAGCCCCCTGTCCCCATGCAATTCACACATATAACTAAAAAAAATACATCTTTAAAAATATGATGTGGAAGAAGGCCTACAGAATCAACTAACCTGGGACCATGTGGAGTCACAGAGACTGGATCACCAACCAGGGAGCAGCCTGGGGCTGGACCTAGACGGTCCTACATATTTGTAGCAAATGTTCATCTTGGTCTTCGTGTGGGACCCCTAGCAAGTGGAATGGGGACACTCTCAGTCTCTGTTTCCTGCCATTGGATCCCCTTCTCCTACCTGTGCTGTCTGGTTGGGCTTCATTAGGAGAGGATATGCCTAGTCCTGCTGGGACTAGATGTCCCTGGGTAGAGTGGTACCCAAGGGGAGCTCCCCATCTCTGAGAAGGGGAAGAAGAAATGGGGGGGGGGATTTGTAAGGGTGGGACTCGACTCAGAAGAGAGAAAGGGAGCTGTGATTAGGATGCAAAGCGAATAAAAAATAAATTATTATAAAATATATGTTATGGATATTGATGGCTTATGTAACAAGAGAGGACCCAGTTAATCACTTGCCTTAGACAAAGTAGGCACTTCAGGAGGCAGAGTGGTGAACAGACAAGAGGTAGGCATAGTTTTTACTCTTATGTGTTCCCCCAAATGGTATGTGTCTTCCTTACGTGTCCTCCACAATGCTGGGGATGACTCACTGTAGATGGGTCCAAAGACCATGGACACAGACATCAGCTTTAGGCCTCCGATCCCATATTCCACAAACCTGGCCATTACTTAACTTCAGAAGCTCCGATTCCCAACCTGTAAAAGAGTACTAATACCTAGTTGATGGGACTGTTAGGGCTGAATGAGATGATCTGGTAAAGTATTCAGTGTGCAGTGCTTGTTTAAAATCGATGTTAAGTGTTTTGGAAAGGTATAAGGCAAATATAGCACATACAGGCTAAATCAGGATGGCATGAGTCATTTGTTTGTGTAAAGGTGTGGCCATGAAAGACTCTGAGAGGAAGGAGAATACCAGTGAGCTATCATCTAAAACCAGACTTCCACAGTTCTAAACACCAATGGGAAACATAGGGAGGGTTTTCAGTCAAAGGCAGGGAACCAACTGTGGGGAAAGAGAGAATCACAACTTCCACAATCTCACAATGGCTATGACAGCTGACAATAAAACAACAGGACATCTATACCTTTGCTCAATGTTAACTCCCAAATAAATATCCAGGATTTGCTGAACAGAATTCTAGATCATACACAGTCATACAAAATCATACACAGTCATACAAAATCACACACAGTTATACAAGATCATACACAGTCATACAAGAACATACATAGTCATATAAGGTCATAGAGAATCATACAAGAACATACAGAGTCACACAAGATCATGCATAGTCATAGAAGAACATACATAGTCATATAAGATCATACAGAGTCATACAAGAACATACAGAGTTACACAAGATCATACACAGTCATACAAGATCATACAGAGTCATACAAGATCATATGCAGTCATACAAGATCATACAGAGTCATATAAGATCATACAGAGTCATACAAGATCATACACAGTCATACAAAATCATACAGAGTCATACAAGCTTATACACAGTCATACAAGATCATACACAGTCATACAAGATCATACACAGTCATACAAGATCATACACAGTCATACAAGATCATGCACAGTCATACAAGATCATGCACAGTCATACAACTCTTCCGATTCTCCCTTCATATAGCATGAATCACCACGTAGCTGGAACTTCCCAGGAGAGCTTTTGTTGATCATATCACTCAAAGACCCTGGAACTCCATGGACCGCTACTTAGGAGTGAGTACCCGAGAGCCCTTGCTAAGGGAAGCGGCCGTAGGCTGGTTTTGAGTAAGAGGTACCTATCAATTAGAACAGGTATAAGGATCTTGCTACCCAGGAGGCAATTTGGTTCAAAACTCTCTTCCTGTCAGGGAGAGATAACAAGATTAAAAGGATGTCCTCCCTTTGAATGGGGAGAAGTCTGCTAGTCAAGAGCAGATGAAGAGAAGTCCAAAAATAAAACAAAAATAAAATAAAATACTCAAGGAGGAATCAGGCTAGTGGCAGCATAAGAGATTAAAGATCCAACAGTTTGTGCACACTTTAATCTGTTCCAACGCTTCCTTAAAGTGTGAAGAGGGCTGTTTTTGGTAAGCTTCCATTTCTTGGGGGAATCTAAGATCACTACTTCATGTAATTTATTAAGATGAATTAACCAGCATGGGGAATAAAAAAATATAGAAAACATCTCCACAACCACAGAACTAAACTGAAGTGGAAATTTCTGGTTTCTTTGGAAACTCAGTTGTGTCGTGTGATTTTTTTTCTGGAAGCTGTCTTCTGAGAGGGTGTTTTGCTGAAGCAGACATGTGAGAGGGCGCGTGATGTTTGGAAAGAGTATAAATGGAATCCCACAAAGAGTGAGAGGACGCTCTTGCATTGAGATGTGCAGCGCCTTGCTGGTCCTCACCTCCTAGAGAGACACACACCAAAGACTTTCTCATGGTATTTCAGCTGATTCCTGCCGCTGCCGCTGCCTCATTCCAATTAGCTAGAAGGGAGGTTGAAGCATCCAAAAACCTTAAATAAAGGAGAGAAGGTTTGGAGCTTTCTAGAACAGCAGGTAACTTCCTAGGTTCTCTTAGGACAGCAGGTAGTTTCCTGGGTTTGGCTCCTGACCATCTGCTCCCTTTTAACAATTTTAAATGAGGCTGGCAGGCGAGTGCAGACTTTAAGAAATCTCATGGGCAGATGAGTGCGCATTGACCAGAGGGGGAAAGCATTGACCTGATCCTCCCAGTATCATTTGTAATGGTGTCTTTTTGGGGAGGAGTGGGTTATTTGTCTCACGGCCAAGTAGGATATCGAAGGTCCTAGCTGGCTGCTTTGAGACACAAGAAATCAACACCAACCTCTATGCAATCAGGTTTGCTTTCAGGGGACTCAGAAACAGACAATTTGGGTCCTCCCCCTGCGGTACCTCGTCACGCACCCCTTGCAGGTACCCATGTTGTGTTCGTGTCATGCCGAACCAATGTGCATAGATCTGAGTTCTCTGCAGCTCCTAAGGGAGTTATGTCATCGCAAGGCTCAGCCAAGCCTCTATCAGCCAGATAAAGTCTATGATGATGTACTTGTAGAGATTTAGATGCCAGGGAGTCAATTTATTGTTTTACAAAGACCATGAGTCTGTTAAATACCCAGGGGCCGAAAGCCAAAAGGAGAAGGGGACTGACTACTGGACCCAGGATGGAGAGGAGAATGGTGGTAAGCCAAGGAAAGGCAGAGAACCAGTTTTTCTTGTTCTCCCTGTTTCTTTCAATTTCTAATCTCTCTGATTCTGGCCACACTATCTCTAACTGCCCCAGTGTGGTCAGTATAAAAACAGCATTCCTCCTTGAGGGCAGCGCAGGGCCCCCTTTGCTGAAGGAAAAGCAGATGAGGGGATTTTTCCAGATTAGTGATGCCCATCTCTAGCTGTTCGATGTCCTTGTCAATGGCCTGTTGAAGTTCTGAGTAGTACAAGTCCCGAGGTCAGCATCAGGATTAGAACCTCCAACAGCATAAACCATGGATGGCTCATTTTTATTTGGAAAGGACAAAAGAAGGGAATTCTCAGGGAGATCTCTCTTCCCTGGATCTCAATTGTTATCCATTTTATCTACAATTGGGTCTAGCTTTGTGGAGGTATCTGTTTCACCAATCTTTCTGGCAGCCATCTAGCCATGCCTTCTTTGGTATCAAACAGACATATGGATCCTCGGCCCCATATAAGAACTGAATCTAGGCCATTCCATTTAAAGGTAAGAAGGTCCTTCCACATAACCGTGGCATAGTTTTTATTGGTCTCAGGGTGCCAGAGGCGATTGGCAGCAGATTTGCCATGAGCGTCCAGATTTAGAAAATTGAGAACAAGGCATGATGGAGAATATTTCTAGGAAACCCCTTCTGGGGGTATAACTCCCACTCTTTAGTTTTTTAAAAGCCAGTTTTTTAGAGTTCCTTCAAAACCAGGTCAAAAGCACCAGAGGGTTATGAATATATTATTTTAAAGTCCCACAATACCTGTTTCACAATACCTTGTCCTTGTGGATTATAAGAAATCTTTGTAATATGGGTAAATATTAAATTGTCAACAAAACATCTCAAATGTCTGCCTGCAATAGCCAGTTCCACATTCTCTCTTAATCTTATACAGAACACCAAGCATAGAAAGATAATATAGGCAATAACTAATTACACTTTAGTTGCTTCTCCTGCTAAAACAGTTGCAACTAGAAAGTCTGAAAAGGTGTCATGTCACATGTACATGTTTTAATTTTCCAAAATCAGAAATGAGTAACATCCACTTGCCATAATTGATTAGGTATAAGTCCTCAAGGATTAACACCATTATGAAAAAATTGAGGATACAAGTTTTTGCAATTTGACTTGTACACTCTCTAGAAATACCAAGTTATTGTCTCAAAGTATTACTATTTTGATGATGTAAAGAATAAGATTGTATGGCCAATTGTTTCTGTAAGGCTTATAATCTGCCTGGCATACAAATCTGCTGTGGCATTGCCCTGGGGTCCAGGCAATCCAGTGTGAGCTCTTAAATGTCTTATAAAGTTAAGGGAAAGTACATGTTTCTTAAATTAAGCTGTATTTGTAAAATTTGAGAATTAGCAATATCAACTCAAACTGACCTGGTCCCACCAAAGGTCTGGACCACAGTGGATGGAGAGTACATGGTCTCACCCTTCTTCATGTGGAACCACCATGTTGGTCTCTCCACAGTTACTCCAGAGATGACCTCTCTTCCTCACACAGTTCTGAAGAGGATAGAATAAAAGAAAAGACAGATGGGATACAGAATGTTGTCTGACTTGCTGTCATCGTGAGTCAGGTAGTCCTGGTAACTGAACCCTAGAGATGAGAGAGAGCTCCCATGTGGGGACAGTGTTGGTGGGGACACTGTTGGTGGAATGCTTGGATCTTAAGTGTCCCCCACATTCCAGTATTGAAGGCTGGATCCTCAATGTAGTGTTCAGAGATACGGCCTTGTGGGTGGTTGGATCACCAGGGAGCTATGAGCACAATTTCAAATTAATCCACTGATGGGATCATAACTTACGGAGAAACTGAGAGGTGGAAAAACTTTAGGAGGTGGGGCAAGTTAGAGAAAGTGGGTCATTGGGACGTGTCCTGGAAGGGGATAGTGTGTCCCTGTCTATTTCTGTCTTGCTGTCACTGCTCCTTGGCAGTCATGTGTGAGCAGCCTGCTCTACCACATGCTACCCACCTTCTGGTGCTCTCCCTCACCACAGACCCAGAAACAAGAGCCAAGAACCTTACCAAAATCCTCCTCCTCCCTTCAAGTAGATTTACCTCAGGTATGTCGTCACAGTGATAAAAAGTTGAGGAACGGTGCTAGCCACGATGCTAGCCAGAGTTAGGGTGTCTGTTTCCTCATATGAGAGAGAGAGAGGGAGAGAGGGAGAGGGAGAGAGGGAGAGGGAGAGGGAGAGGGAGAGGGAGAGGGAGGGAGAGGGAGGGAGGGAGAGGGAGAAAGGGAGGGGGGAGAAGG
>NW_021620687.1:1566687-1571110 GCF_004785775.1 Grammomys surdaster
GGGAGAGAGAGAGAGAGAGAGAGAGAGAGAGAGAGAGAGAGAGTTTTGTAATGTATGAAGTACATTGTTGCTCTCTTTAGACACACCAGAAGAGATCCCATTACAGTCATGAGTTACCATGTGGTTGCTGGGAATTGAACTCAGGACCTCTGGAAGAGCAGTCAGTGCTCATAACCGCTGAGCCATCTCTCCAGCCCTGTTTTGTTTTTAAGACCCAGACTAATTACATTTTCACTGAAACAAACAAACAAAAAAACTCCAACAAACAACAAAAACAAACTAATAAAGGAATTTTAAAGTTTGCAGCAAGGCAGACAGAAGCATGCTTTGTTGATGAATGCCAATAGTAATTGGCCTGGAGTTAAGACCTTCCGCTCTGCCTGGCAGTGGTGGCGCACACCTTTAATCCCAGCACTTGGGAGGCAGAGGCAGGCGGATTTCTGAGATCAAGGCCAGCCTGGTC
This sequence comes from Grammomys surdaster, assembly GCF_004785775.1. Taxonomy (NCBI): domain Eukaryota; kingdom Metazoa; phylum Chordata; class Mammalia; order Rodentia; family Muridae; genus Grammomys; species Grammomys surdaster. The sequence goes on from NW_021620687.1 coordinate 1,567,151, forward strand.
TACAGAGTGAGTTCCAGGACGGCCTGGGCTACACAGAGAAACCCTGTCTTGAAAAACAAAAACAAACAAACAAAAAAGATCTTCTGTTCCTGCCAACTTCTGGCTCTGCACGCAATGAGCCACATTGTTGGGGTTTCGTGATATTCCATGGGTATGCTAAAAGGCAGTTCTCCAGGAAGTTATATGTCCTCTGAGCTTGTGAACAGAACCTTTGTTCTAGATGACTTTATTTTAAAGTTGTTTGTACAATGAATGTTTCACAAAACAGCATCATCTACACGCACGTGCGCGCGCGCACGCACACACACACACACACACACACACACACACACACACACACACACACGAGAGAGAGAGAGAGAGAGAGAGAGAGAGAGAGAGAGAGAGAGAGACAGAGAGAGACAGAGGAGACAGAAAGACAGAGACAGAGGGGGGAGAGACAGAGACAGACAGAGAGAGAGAGAGACAGAGAGAGAGACTCTTTAGACTTTGAATTCTCCACACACTACTGGCTTACTTGTGTTGCCTTCCCTCTTTGTACCACGTTGTGGGAATCAGGAGTTGAGAAAGCAGCACAAAAGTGATACTCTGGCATTTGTCATTGTTACATTTAAGATAACCCTTTGGGGGTTGGAGAGATGGTTCAGTGGTTTAAGAGCACCGGCTGTTGTTCCAGAGGACCAGGGTTCAATTCCCAGCATCCACATGGTGGTTTCACAAGCATCTTTAACTCAGTTCTAGGGGATCTGACACTCTCTTCTGCCCTCCTCAGGTACCATAAACACAACTGGTCCACAGAAATGCATGTAGGCGAAACACTCACATAGTTAAAGAAAAAATAAATAAGTCTTTAAGAAGTAGTTGCTATTTGTTTCTTACTGGGAGTCTGTCTTTTGCCAGCATCCATGGAGAATGCCTGAGTATCTGAGCCAGTGAGATGATCCGTGAAGTAACAACTCTGTGGTACAGAGGGAGCAGGGCTCTCTTCTCAAGGCGGGGTCTTCCGAATGAACGTACTGTTTCATACTTTTGAGTTTATGTGGATAAGTGGCATCTGGCTAACCCTTGAGACTCTTCCCCAGCATCCCTGTGCAAAGTACTTGGCTTATCTCTTCACAGGCTATTTCTTCCTTAGCGTCAATGTGTAGCTAGTTTTATGTCAACTTGACACAAGCTTATCTGGGAAGAAGGCACCTCAATTGAGACAATGCCCCTGCACAGTTGGCCTGGGGTGCCTTTTGTTAGTTAATGAATAATGAGAGAGGGGTGGTGCCACCCCTGAGTTCTGTAAGACAGCAGGCTCAGAAAGCTTGGGGGAGCAAGCCAGGAAGGACCATCCCTCTATGACATCTGCATCAGCTCCTGCCTCAAGGTTGCTCCCCTGCCCGAGTTCCTGCCCTGGCTTATGCCAGTGACAGAATGGGATCTAAGTGTTGTGCGCTGAAATTAACCCTTTCCTCTCCTAGTTGCTTTTGGCCATGGATCTTTATTATACCAATAGAAATGCTAACTAGACACTCACCTTTACACAGGCCTTTCTAAGGAAACTACACATTTTTCAAATCTCTCTGTTCTCCTTTTTGCTTCTGATTCTTAGTACAAACCTGGCAGCCAGTAATACCTATACTATGACCTGAATGTTGGGATAACTTAAATGTCCTCTAAATGTCCTCTACAGGATTAATTAGTACATCACCTTTACGCTCAACCTCCCCCAAAGTGGTACAACACGGATGGAGGCAAGGTCTTTACTGGGATGTAGTGTGCATGGCCTCTTGTCAACCTGTGAATAGCATTCTTGTTCCTATCTGAAACCTCACACAGTCTTCCCCGTCTACATTCCCAGCATCACTGAGGGTCTTCTGAGTTTCACCAGAATTGCCCATTAACTTCCCCAATAGCCACTCTGGCTTTCTCTAAAAGTTTCTAAAGTCTTCCCACAAGACAGTTCCAAAGGTTTAATAACAACATGGTCAGATTTAGTCTTACCAATGACCCTACTTCTTTGGTACCAGATTTTGGGTTAGTTAGCTTTCTGTTAGTGTGACCAAATTATCTGAGAGAATAACTTAAGGGGTGTGGGGGAGACTTTAGCTGAAAGTTTCCGAGGGTTAGTCCATAGTTCCTGACTGTGTTAATTCTGGGCCTAGGACGGGGCAGAAAACCATGGTGGCGAGGGACATGGCAGAGGCTGCTTACCTAATGGTGGACAGGAAGCAGACAGAGAAGGTGACCATAGAACAAAAAGGACATTCAAAGCATGCCCACATGGTCTACTGTCTCCATCTGGCCCACACATGCTTAGGTTTCCAGCAACTTCTAAAACAGAGCTACTCGATGGGGATACCGCGTTCCACATGTGAACCTGTTGTGGAATAGTTCGTTTTGTATCACAATAAATCTGTAGTTTTGACCCCACTGGCGTGTTACCAATGGCTGTACCAAGAATCTATTTATTTTCTTTCTTAGACACAAGATACTTGAGCCCCCCCGCCCCAAATCACTCACTAGTACTTCAGCACAATACTTGTATACATGCGTGGGGCTCAGGGTGGTGTTTTGCTATATGTGCACACTGCAGAAAGGTCAAAGCTGTTAACACATCCATTGTCCTCTGGTTAATCATTTACAGTCTTTCAGAAACACTGAACTATGTGTCGACTATAGGCTCCCTGCCACGGCACACTTCTCCAAAACCTCTTCCTCCCACCAGCCTGTCCCCAGCCTCCTGTGAGCCTGTGGTAACCAATGTTCTCTTTTTAAAAGTGAGTTCAATTGCTTTAGTTTTTGCCTTTCTGTGCTTGTCTTCTTTCACGTTGCATCACATCCTACAGCCTACACTTCTCTCTCTCTCTCTCTCTCTCTCTCTCTCTGTTTCTCTCTCTCTCTCTCTCTGTGTTTGTGTGTGTTTGTGTGTGTGAATAAAGGAGCTGGGTAGTTAGATGGAGCATCTGATCCCCCGCCAAACATTTTTATAGAAAACTTTTTTTTAAGATTTATTTATGCATTTGTGTGTGTGTGTGTGTGTGTGTGTGTGTGTGTGTGTGTGTGTGTGTATACAGAGGCCAGGGGTTCTCTGATACCCCAGAGATGGAGTCATGGACAGCTGGGTATCTAATTTGGATCCCCAGAAGAGCAGAAAGCAGTTCAACCACAAAACCACCTCTTCAATCCTCTCCCCATCTCTCTTTTATAAAAGAATTTTGTGTGGTGACTGGGGTGTGCCATAGCACACTCATGGTGGTCAGAGAACAACTTTGTGGAGTGGATTTTCTCTTTCCACCTTTATGTGAGTATCGAGAACCACAGCCAGGCAGTCAGCTTTGTATCGTCAGGCAGCAAATGCCTTTACCCACTGTGCTGTGTCAGTGACCTTCATCCCCTTGTCTCACGTAGAGCTAGAGATGAAGTGCCCGGAGCAGAGCACTCCTGCCAGAACAATCAGAAAAGATACAAGCGGGGGCTGGAGTTTGTGATGCTTTCAGTTGGTGCCTTACCACAGGAGGCAGAGACTCAACTGGAGATTCCAGGGGTTTCTCAGTCAGTGTGTTTGTTGGTTCGGGCACTGGGGTGTGCTCTGCAGCATCCTTGGTTTTAACTTACTAGCTGTTATCCAGTAGCATCTTCATCAACAGTGCTGACATTGTCCAGGGCTCCCGTTAAGAGTCATTAGACAGAAGACAATGAAGGCTTGGATTAGGAACTGATTTACATGGCTAGTATGTAGAACTGGATATCCATCTATGCCTGAAAGATTGAGCGTGGAACAACCCAAGGCACACAAGTCATTTCTGGTTTGGACGATTAAAGGCTAAAGATAGGAAGTACAAAAAGGTCAGATTCAAGGATAAAGTTAAGAATGTTCTTTGCCTTTAGCAGTGGTGGTGCATGCCTTTAATCTCAGCACTTGGGAGGCAGGGGCAGGGGCAGGGGCAGGGGCAGGGGCAGGGGCAGGGGCAG
>NW_021620687.1:1571120-1619205 GCF_004785775.1 Grammomys surdaster
GGCAGGGGCAGGGGCAGGGGCAGGGGCAGGGGCAGGGGCAGGGGCAGGGGCAGGGGCAGGGGCAGGGGCAGGGGCAGGGGCATCTCCGAGTTCCCAGGCAGAATGGTCTACAGAGCATTCTTCAGCTGTGGCCACATCACTTCAACCTCTGCTTCCTTTATCATACCGTTCTTTGCAACTCTGACTCCTGTTTCCTCCTTTGTAAACACTTTTATCATTAGATCAGGACCACATGAGTAAACCAGAGTAAAGTCCCATGCCAAGATCTTCAACTTGATCACACTGCTACAGTGTGACTCTCTTGCCCTACAATGTCACCTTGAAAGCTTCAGGAGTCAGGATATGGATATATTGGGTCACCCTTATTCAACATATCGCAATGTGGGTTGGTGTATCAAAGGTGTCTAAAACGCAGCTGAGTGTATAGTTTTTGGATTTGAGACTTTGGGCCTGTAAATATAGATCTGATATCATTGGCATGTCAGGTGCTTATGGATATGGCTACTCCTGAGTGGGGGGAAAAGGTAAGACAAATGTGAAAAGCATTATTTTAGGAGACATTATCACATGGGTGGGTATATTAGGATTAGAATTGCTGCATACAACAGATGCTGAAACGGTAACGGTTTAAGTAAGAAAGAATGCTCTTAAGATGCTAGAGTAGTTTTCTTTACTATGGCTGCTTTGCTGTTCCATCAGTGGGTCCTTCCGTCTTCCCCTCCATCATCCTCAGGCTTGGCCGCCATCTTCAGGTACCACCAACCCAACATGGCTGCTCAGCAGGCATCCCTCCAGGTTCCTGGAAGGAGAGGGGTAGGGCAAGGCAGTCCTCTTGCCTGAGTCAGGTGTTCCGTTGTTTAGATTCTCATTCTCTCCCTCTCTGAGACAGGACCTTTCCATACAGCTCAGGTTGGCCTAAAACTTACAATCTTTTCACCTCAGTCTCCTGAGTGCTGGGATTCCAGGCAGGTGAGACTCTCTCAGATCTTAGAACGAACAAACAAACAAACAACCTTTGTACTGGGTACGGCAGCACATGCCTTTAGTCCCAGCACTGCTTCAAACAAACAAACAAACAAACAAATAAACAAACAACAATGAGAACTTTGCAAGGAAAAGTTTAAGTGGGAGAGAAGTTTGGAGAGACACATAGGAGTGAGGGGTGGAAGGTAAACCAAAATGGAGGCTGGACCTACTATCCTGTAACCCAATTAAAAAATATAATTAAAAAAATAACTAGAAGGGTGATACCCTGCATAGCTGGATAATGCTGTTGCTAGAAGCTTCAGATTCTAAACAAAACCTCAAGTGCCTGGTGCAGGCATCTCTGCATGAGCTATTGGTCAGGGAGGCTCTGGGAGCCGCAAAACAGCACAGGTTCTTGCTGTTCCTCTTGGTTGTCTATTACACTTAGATGACGGTACTCAATTGCTGAAGACATGACATACTTTGGTACAGGACATAGCGAAATCAAGCTGGAACTGAGCTGGAAACGGTCTCCCTGCTGTCTAGTTTCATAGTGTCAGAAGACACTATGCAGGCTGCTGGGAGAGAGAAGGCATCAACAGTCTTATCCCGTGAAATGCACTAGCAACATTCCAGGCAAGATGAGTCCATTTCTTTTTTTTTTTTTTAATTGGATATTTTATTTACATTTCATATGTTATCCCCTTACCCCATCCCCCACCCACCCGGGAACCCCCCATCCCCTTACCCCTCCTCCTTCTTCTCTGTGGATGTAACCCCCACCTACCCCCCCCACACTCCCACTTCCCCACCCTCAAAATTCCCACCCCCTGGGGCGTCCAGCCTTCATGAGGTCAAGGATCTCATCTTCCACCTGTGCCCGGCAGGGCCCTCCACTCTTACATATTCAGCTGAAGCCCTGGATCCCTCCATAAGTGCTCCCAGGCTGGTGGTTAGGACCCTGGGAGCTGTGGTTGGTTGGTATTGTTGCTCTCCTCATGGTGCCACAAACCCTTTCAGCTCCTTCAGTCCTCACTCTAACTCCTCCATTGAGAACCTCATGATCAGTTCAATGGCTAGTTGTGAGCATCTGCCTCTGAATATGTCAGACTCTTGAAGGCCTCTGAGGAGACATCCATATCAGGCCCTTATCGGCATGTACTTCCTGACTTCCACATCAGCATCTACCTTTGGTGACTGCACATGGGATGGATACTCAGGTGGAATGGTGTTCAAATGGCCCCTCCTTCAGTTTCTGTCCCTCACTTTGTCTCCATGTTTGCTCCCTTGAGTATTTTGTTGCTCCTTCTAAGAAGAACTGAATCACCCCCACTTGGTCTTCCTTGAAACTCGAATGGCCGAGAAGCACCTAAAGAAATGTTCAATGTCCTTAGTCATCAGGGAAATGCAAATCAAAACAACTCTGAGATGAGTCCATTTCTACAACAGCGGCACAATGGTTAAGGGAATGCCCAGCCCCTCTCTGCTTGGATTTAAGGCCTGCTCCAGAGAACTCATACCTGGTATTGTAACCTGGTATTATAAACCCAAACCACGTAGCTGGGGGATGTTGTAAGCCTTAGAGGGGAACTTATTTCTGTTGTTTAGCTAAATTGACAGTGTCCAAACTGTGTTCTAAATATGTTTATAGCCCTAGACAAGTGCTATCTTCAACCTTAATAGGAAAAGGCTCCTTTGCAGTGAACAACTATGACCACAAAGACTCCTGGCTTCTCAAGCTCCTGTGAATAAGTGGTGGATGGGTGCTCAACCCTAAAAAAGACATGCATACCACCACATCTAAGGGGAACATCATAGAAGAGAAGGCAGAAAGAATGTAAGTTCCTGTAGGAAGGGAGAAAGGCTGCAGAATGCCATCTTATGGAAATAACAAAACTGTTGTAATAATGAACTTATAGCAGCTGCAATTGCCTGTAATGGGCCTCATGAGACTGGCCCTATACAACAACCAGTACTGACAGGGGAAGGGGATTATGGGCCCTGTCCATCCCTTTGAACTACTGGCTACTGATAGATTGAGGGAGAGGGAAACCCATTGTCTTCAGTTGTACACCCAGTGCTTAGCCACTCAGGCTTCCATGGGCAGCTCCAAGTATAGGGTCAGACAGATGGCCTCGGATAAAATCACAAAACAAACATGAACATGGAAGGGGATGAGTAGAGAAGGGGCGCTAAAGGGCTGCGAGGGAGAAAAGAGAGGGCATGATGAGGATTAGAGTCAGTGTATGCAATGGCGTGAAAGGAGGGAATGGGAACAGTGTAGGAGTGGACAGAAAGAGCCTACTAATGAAACTGAAAGGGAGAGATCCTGACGAAAGAACTGAGAGGACGTGGCTATTACCCCAAGGACTCGCTTTTGCCTTCCTCTGAACTCAGAGGTTGGGTTTTGTTACAGTACATCGAGTTTCCATTGTCAAGGGATTCTGCTTGAGAACTCTGTGGGAGAAAAGGGCAGTTGTTCCAGCTGACAGACTCAGTTAGAAACCGCACACCCTGACAGCACTCTGCTTTGTCTAATACAGACCTCGATGCTAACTTGCTTATCAAAGCAAGGTTGTAGAATAGTAAGAACGCTATCAGAATCTTCAAGCAGGTTTCTTTACAAAATAACTTATAGATACAGCAACATTTTTTTTTTTTTGGCGAACTTACCTGAAACTTGACTTGACCTCGAGTCAACTAAAACTGCCCTTCACCACCTTGAGATACCAGCAGCATGCTGCTTTGACCTAAGTTGAATCTCCTGAGAAGCAGAAAAGTGGATTTGTAACTCAACATTTCCTACCCCCTATGTACTCTAATGAAAATGTTACCCTCTCGATTTGTGTGCTCTTGTTGAAATGACTTTTAAGGTTCAGGAAAAGTTGGCTAGGATTTGTGTTACAGCAGCAAACTAGATAAAAACCACAGCATCCAGGTGTGGTGACACCTGCATTCTCAGTGCTAAGGAGCCTAAGGCAGAAGGATCTTGAGTTTAGAGCAGCACGACCCAAGGCAGACTCTGCTCAATCAAAACAACAAACTACCCAAACTTCCAAACTCTGTCAGGTTAGTGTGAAAACTAGACACACTCAGAAGATGAGTGCATGAATGTTAGGCATCCATTCTTCTCTTTCATCAAACTCAGCCCTGTTTAGAAACGCTCTCAGGGAATGTGAAGGTTGCAGCTCATGATGGACTCTTGGTCTCACACTGGGATGGGTGAACTTTTAGAATGTCATGCTTTTGTCCTGGATACAAATCTCTAATGCTAGCACTTCTGTCCCAGTGAGCTTCGGGTTCACTCCACTTGGAAAAACCATGTGTCCTTTACTCTGAAATGCATTTCTATAGCTGTAAACAACTTGAAAGTATGTCTGGTCCAGCTAGTCCAAAACTATCTAACATTGGTTGAGTGCTGGTGAACATGCCACATACAATTTAACGCCTCACAAGTCTAGGGACTATCGTCAGTTTACAGAGGAGGTACAGAAAGGTTAGTGTGCTTGATTCTGCTAGGAACTGTCAGCAGAAGGCTCAACTCTTTGGGAGCCTTTTCCTCCAACCTTCACCAGTAAAAGTCACAAAAAAGTTAAAACTTAAATATAATAGGTAAAAATTCTGTGTTCATGACTTGGAAAGACCCTATTCTCCTGTAACTCTAGCTGGAAAGGTGTCTCAGATCCAATCTTGACTTATACAGGCCTATTTCAGGTAAGGACAGTTACAAATTTATTAGGCATGCTGAGTAAGAAAAGCTACTACTTGAGAATTTATACACACAGCACATTTGTAATATAAAAGTGTGGCTGCCCGTGGAGAGGCCCTGAAATGAACAGAAAGCAGGCAACCAGCATTTTACCTTCTGTGTGAGAGGGAGCTGAAGGTGTTAGAGCACACTGAGGTGTATTATGTGGAGACGCTGATGGTCTAACTCACCAGTCTGGGTCTGATGGGACAGTGAGGAGGGGAGGGATAAAATACTCAAGCAGCAGGATGACATAGTATTTGCAAGAGTGGGACCCTGGATCTACAAAGAACAGACTGTCAGGGAGTCCACGGATTCAGTCCACTTAGAGGTAATCATGACAGGGGCTTCCTCCAAGACTCAAGTCAGGCATGAGAATGGAGAAAGCAGATGGCTGAGCTCCCAGGCTGCTTTACAGAGCAGATACCATGGAAGGAAGTACAAATGACCAAGGGAGAGGATGTGGAGAATTCAGAGACTGAGAAGAAATCCTGAGAGGCTGACTAAAGACAAGGTCACAAGTCAATGACAGGGTCTGGAGTTTTGGTGAGTGCAAGTAGATAGCACACTCACTGGTATGCAGATGGTTAAGAGGGTGTCAGAGAGCCCAGGCAAGCTCAGGTGCTCAGTGGGCGTGGCGATGGGTAGTACAGACCATAGGTTCATGTTGATGTCTAGCACAGCAGTTGTCTGTGCCAGAAATGCTCAGGAAGATCTGATGGTCATGAAGCTTCTGTTGTGGACAATGTGGAGACTAAGCAGGCTCCATTTGTGACATTTGTGAGGGCCGCTGGAGCACAGGCCTGGAGCAAACAGTTCCTATCAAACAAAGCAAGTGTCTATGAGAAGATGACTCGTGGTTAAGTCTACTTGCTGATCTTACAGAGGACCCAGTTTCCATTTGTAACTTGTTCCAGGAGATCTAATACCTACTACTGGTCTCTGTGGGCTCTAGGCATACACCTAGTTCTCATACATGCAGGCTAAACACTCATACACATAAAATACAGATAAATATGTATTGCTATTATTATTTGGTTTTTGGTTTTGTTAAAGATTTACTTTATGTGAGGACACTGTTGCTTCCTTCAGACACACCAGAAGAGGGCATTAGATCCCATTACAGATGGTTGTGAGCCACCATGTGGTTGCTGGGAATTGAACTCAGGACCTCTGGAAGAGCCTTAACCACTGAGCCCATTATTTGGTTTTTTTGAGACAGGGTTTCCCTGTATAACTCTTAGTTGTCCAGGATCTCTCTGTAAACCAGGCTGGCCTTAAACTCAGAGATTTTCCTGCCTCTGCTTCCTAGTGCTGGGATCAAAGGCCTAAGCTACCATGTCCAGTTAAATAAATAGATGATAAATAAAATGAGATGATAAAATGATAAATGAGACGACTCAGTTCATATAAAGTTTTAGAAGTCACCCTGTATGATAGCTATGAAAGTAATTAATCTAAGTAACCTTTCCCCCCCTTCTACGAGCAATACAACCTTGTTTTGCCATTTGGCAAAGCTCTGAACTAGTGGAACTTAACTGTATTTGTGAGACAAGGACTTATGTACTCCGGTCTGACCTCAAACTCACTATGTAGCCAAGAATGACCTTGAACTTCTGAACTTCCTGTCTCCACTTACCAAGTGCTGGGACCACCATGCCTGGTTTACACTAGATATCAAGCCCAGAGCTAAACAGTCTTATCCACTAAGCTACATCTCTGGGCCTGGAGAGACATTCTTAAAGCATCACACAGATTTTAGGTTTTTGGGCCACAATTTCAGTGGCAGCCATGTAAACATTTTTTACTTTTGAGACAGCCGTCACTGTGTAGCTCAGGCTGACATAGAACTCAAAATCCTCCATGAACCACCACACCCAACTGTCACTAAGTCCTAATGTAACCTGAAACCAGCTGTAGTCAAAGCAGAAATGAAATAGGATTTACCTGGCAGGGTTTCACTTTCTATTAGGGGTGAGGTTGGATTGTGATAGGTATCAACATAGTACTCTATTATAAACAGTTTTAGTCCCCAACCCAGTACTTTCTACATTATACCTCAAATAATACAGTAATCTAGTCCAATGGTTCTTCCTCCAAGTTCACAACTCAAGCTATAGACCTAACGAATGTCAAAAATACTACATTCAATATTGTGCATACCATAGCATGTGTGGAGGGCAGAGGGCAATAGGCAGTCAGTTCTTTCCTTTGATTATATGGATTCCTGGGATTGAACTCGGCTCATTAAGATTGAAAACAGGTAGGTTACTTTTACCCATTGAGCCATCAGATCAATCCAGGATAGGAAATTTTGACAGCGTTCCTTGGTTCTGGTTTCATCTATGTTGTTCTTCAGCTACATATACCTGGCTCGGTGAGCTTCATCGTTGTCAGCTGGATTGTAAAACATGCTAACAATCTTCCCAAGCATCAGCACGTTGAGATGTCAATAACGTGACTAAAGCAGGGTCATTAAAACCAAATTCTAGCAACTCAAGTCAGTTTACTTCTAAAAACTGAGTGGCATTACCATTACACATTGGTCGCCTGCCCATATGTCTTCCTTATGAATGATGAGCTGTATGCTATATTGATAGACAGGAGATTGTCAATGAACCACAGTATTTATTCTTTGAGAATGCAATTATATGGTAAACTTAGGTAAAACTACCTAAATTATCTGTGAGGAGATAGGACAGTTTTTCAAGCACACTAAATTCCCAACAAAATAATGTAGAATCCAATTATTAATTCTTAGCTTAATACTCTGTTTTATTAAACAAATAAAAGCAGCCAAAGGTCACTGTGTACTTCATTAAAACTTCAAAGCTCCATCAGGGAACAGGAGGTCTGGATGTACTTGTATGCATGAGTTCACCCGGATAGGATCATCTGCGCAGCTCTCACTCGGGGCTCATTCTTTGGCTTCCAAAATACTTTAACAAAAGGAAGCTGGAGTAGATTTATCACTAGAAATGAGTTGGTTTCAGCTTCCTTCTGAGTTTGACTAATGTAAAGTCATCTATGACTATGTAGCTGTAGAAAGTCTTTAAGGATCTTTTTCCTAGACAGCCAATGTGTACTCCGACATGTCCTTTATTCAGCAACTTCCAGTGGTTAAAGTGAACAAATACATAAGTGTAACAGAAGACAGATGCTGCCCCTACCCACCTAAAACAGGCAACTTAAATCCAACAGTTGAAACAGGGGATTTAGACAAAGGAATTATCAGTGTCTAGTAAAGCAAGGCATCTAGATTCTCAGAAGGCAAGTGTTACCCTGGCAGGTTCTAGTGCTAGGTCAATGCCATAAATACAGCAGCCATTAGCTACTGAAGCCATGGGTTTGACAGCCATACATGGATAATGGACACAGATGTCTAAAAGATCCACTACAGGAAGGGCTATGGGGCAGAGCTTTTCTAAGCATTCTGAACACAGAAGAAATTCATCTGATTTTCCTTACAATACCACTGAACTAGCTACCTATAATAAACAACTAACAAGCAGATGAATTAGTGTGTTAGCCCTTTGTCCCACTTCCTTATATGTAAAATCAGTGTCCCCTTAACAGCAGAGACTGTCCCCTTTCTGCATCTCATTGGTTTACCCTCAACAGGTATCTTGAGTCTAGCTAGTCTAAAAACACAGGCGGTCCCATCTGTGTAACATAGGCCCTAGATGATGGATTAGACATAGGAACAGAAATACCAAATTACATCTAAGTTTGCTGATCAGTAGGGACACTTTACTTGAGCTCACAAAAGGCTTCCTCTTGTGAGGTAACAAGCCTGTCAGGAAATGAGTCATCAGGGCTTCATCGCTTCCGGGTTACAGTGTCTGAGTTCATACACTCTAAGACTAACACAGAACCTACTGCACTAACAAGGCCCATCTGAATGTGTAACAAAAGCCCAATGTTATAAAAATCTTAAGCCAAATGTCTATATATTCACCTCAATAGCTTATTTTTTTTCTACCATTTCCAGAATACAAGAACACAACTCCAGGAGTTTATTTCTTTACATATTGGTTAAGAAGTGTCTCTGGAAAGCTGTTACAAAATTTAGGACTCATCAAATCTTGTTACGAAGCTCAATCTCTGAAGGACTTACAAAGTAAAAAACTTATCAGGGCTGGGGAGGACTCAGAACACTGGCTGGTCTTCCAGAGGACCCAGCCTTGACTCCTAGCACCCACACTGTAGATCCCCTGTAACACCAGTCCCAAGGGATTCAACACCCAGGGTTAGCCTTCAAGTGTACATGTGTAGTACACAGATATACATGCAGAGAAAAGATCCATGCACATAAAAAAAAAATCCTATCCATCAGCCCAAAACTCCAAATTACAGAAAACTTTCCAAACTTGTTTCCACAGATTGTCTTCAATTTCTTATATGAAGATCTGTCACGAAGTGCTGTGTCTGACCTGTGGCCTGGTTATCATTCTCTACATCTGAAGTCATCGATGAGGCCTTCCCCAGCCTTTTCACTCCCCAAAGACACCACATCACCTGTTTCCCTGACACTGTCCATAAAATTTAGGACCACTCAGCGAGTGTCTAACTATTCTTCTTTGAATATCACACTCTGGCCAAAGAACTAAGGGTGAAGTGTTGCTCTAGTCTGAGTTGTCCCAGACAGCGAGGCAAGACCATCTGGTACCTTCACTAGACCACGGCTTTACACTAGGGACAGTTTAAACAAACCACAATCATAAGATCAGGATCTGTGATTGTTTTTAATTATTTTCTTACTGTTGATACGAACTATCTCCTTTATTCTAATCTTTCTATCTAGTAAGTGGGCAAAGAGTGTCATTCCCAATCATGCATAAACAGAAATTCCAGTTATGTTTCTGAATGGGTTAAGGACAATTCTGAATTACAACTTAGTCTTAGATAATAGAGAATTTAAAACGTCTAACTTGCTTGTTCCTAAAAGCATTTTAACTTGCGGATCAACTATAAGGAAGTTTAAATGCTCTTTATTTGATATCGTACATAAACACAGTAAATGCCTTTCAGTGGTAAAAGGCAGCATCCTTGACATAGGGAATTCTAATTAAAACAGCATTGTCAAGAACAGACAACTGCTTCTGGTGTCTAGCCATTGCCTAAAAGAGGCCAGTGAACACAAACTGAAACACAGGTGACTCTTCTTGTTTCTGAGACAGTGATAGAATTTTCCCAGTGTTTAAACATATTCATATACCCAGTTATATAAATCTAAGTATAAAACCATTTAATAGGTTTGAGGCGACACCGCCATATTTATGGAAAGTAAAACATTATTAATTTAGTCCAATCTTATCTTGAAAGAGGGAGCAGTGATGGCATGTCTACAACCGGAATTGTTGCTTTAGAAAAGATCATATCCACTTTATGACACGTCAGTTTTACTTAAATCAGGACTGTCCAACAAAAACATTGTTAGCCATTCATGATATGAATTTGGTGTATGAATTAAATTATGGTATACATTAAAAAGCCATGAGACATTTGTTTTGTAATAAATAAGGCAGTGGAATTACTCATTAGTAGCCTTTTTAAGATAAGCTATTAGGTCTGCCCTTTCTCCCTTCTTCTTAATTCCAGCGAAGATCATTTTCGTTCCAGGGATGTACTTTTTGGGATTTTCCAAATACTCCATCAGGGTATCCTCTCCCCAGGTGATGCCTAAACAGAAAGAGATGCATCGGTTAAGTGTTTTACACACCTGATAAGTCTGCTCTGGTTACACCCAAGCAACCTGTTCCGAGACTTAACATTGGCTTCCCACTTACCTTTGTTCTTGTTGGCATCCGTGTAAGAGAATCCAGCAGCCTGACCTGTCTTCCGCCCAAACAGACCATGGAGATTTGGTCCAGTCTTATGTTTGCCTCCCCTTTCCACAGTGTGGCACTGGGCACACTTCTGAACAAAGATCTTCTTGCCCTTTTCAACATCACCCATTTTTAATTCTAAAAATGAAAAGATCCAACAGTTCATGTATATAATTTGTTACAGTAAAACATACTGATATATAACCATTCAAACCCCTAAAGCTATTCTTCTGTCTTCTAACACCAGGCGGGATGCTATCTAACTCAGTCCACTTGCAATCTTCTTCAATATCGAACACTTTAGGAAACCCTCCTTTAAAACAAGTCTGTGTTCAAGACAGGCTCATGCCCAAGGAAGGGAAATAGAAACCAACAGCTCAAACCTCAGTTTCAGAAGAAGGCAAGGTCAAAGAGTCACAAATAGGCAACTGGACTACAATTTCATTAAACCAAAACCACGACAACTCTTTAACATTTCAGAATGCTTAATTGCTGTCTGTGCTGCCGATTAAAGTGACTTCTAAAGATAAGGGAGAACACATCAATGCGGCTGGTTGGGGGAGCTGAGGATCTTAAGAGCTTCCGCCTGCTCTGGTCTCACTTGGAGGTTAAGTCACTCTCTCTTACATCGGTCCGGCGCGGGAAGGCAAGGGAGGGCCGGGAAAGGAACTTTCTCACTCTCGCGTTCTGAGAACCCAGGGGTGACCACGAGGTCACTCAAAGGGGACTGAAGAAACCCGCTCTTTCAGATGCTTAAGCAGGAAAAGAGCCGGCCCAATCCTCAAGACACAGCGGCTTCTGCTCTCAGAAGGTGCGGCGGGCGAATTCCCTCTAGAACTCCGGGCCCCGGCCCTGCACCCACGCCGCCTCCAGCCGTGTCACAGTTCTGTATGCCTTTGTAGGTCAGGCCTGCCCCGGCCTCCTCGCCCCCTTCCCGCCTCGCATCCCCGTCGCGCGCTCACCGCTCCGGGCCGGTCAACACCACAAACGCTCGGACTCGCAGACGTCCCGCTCTTTAGCCCAAGGACACGCCGGCCCGCGCCTATGTACCGGTGTCGGTGCAACCACCCTTGTTCTGCCCGCCCGCGGCCCGACGTGCGGCAGCGCCGGGTGCTGCGTCGTGACGTAGCCGCACCTCATTGGCTTCAGGATCAGGAGTACCCGCAAGGTGCGCGCGCATGCGGGCAAGCATGGTAGGGTGTGCCCAGAGGGCGCCCTTCCTCTAGAGGCCTCGTTTGCCCGACTCTTACGACAGGCCTTTGGACGTAAGGCTTGGACGTGGGTGACGTCACCCTCCGGCCTGCGAGCTGGCGAGTGTGAGTTGCGGGGCCGCAGCTCCCTCGGGATCCGGGTGTGGCTCGGCTCAGGTGACACCCGGCCCCGAGTTCTCCTTTCACCTCCGCCTAAGGGGAATGCTAAGACCTACGCCCAGTCTGCTGGCGACCTTTACCCAGGCTTGGTCCAGACTCCCTGGCTGGTGCAACTGCCCCAGCCTCTCAGTGGACGCCTGCTGGTGACCTTCACTCTGTTAAACCATCTTCTTCCTCTCCCAGTGAGAGCCTCAAAACTGGGGAAGGTGCGCACATGTGGCAAACGGGGATCATCTCCTACCTAGAGTCCCTGTTTTCTTCCCTAAGTGTTTGTAGGAAAACAAGGAGGGTGTGCAGGCACGCGTTAAGGAAGAAACAGGATTTGCCTGATTAGAGGATTCTTGGGAATCCGCTAGGCTTGCATTCCTTCTGACCACGCTGGAGATGGAAATTTTGTTAGCACGCTTTCTTGTTGTACTTCAAAACGAACTCTCTGACACGCTAAATTCGCCCACTGGAAGTTTTCTTCATTACTCCTGTCTCCCAAATTCAGATGAATACCGGTCATTTCCCTATGTTCTGTCTAGCCTTGACACACTCTGTGAAGTGTTTACAGGTGCCTAGTGTGCGCCAGGCCCTTCTCAGTATAAACCCACATATTCTGGTTGAGTTTGTTTATATTCTACCGTCTTTCCTTCCAATGATCAGACTAACACTAGGTGTCAGAAGTGTGGTCTAAATCTCTATAGATCTCTTTCCAGCCACTGGTCCTAGGATCTGCTCAAAGATGTCAGTCTGTATGCGTATAGTTGTTAGGTATTCCCAGGGTTAGTTGATTCCAAAACAATCTCCAGAACCCATACAGAATTCCATGGGTACTCAAGTCCTTCACATGAAATAGTGTAATATTTGTATATAATCTACACGATCTCGCCAATATTTAAATCATTTCTAGATTATAACTTACAATGCCAACTACTGTGCTATGTGATATCACTTAGGAAAGACAAAAATGCTAGTCATTGAGTATTTACAAGAGTATTGTAGCCTAAATACACAGTATGTGATGTGATCTGTTTTCTGACAACATGAATGTGAAATCCATAGATAGGGAGATCTGATGTATTTTCATTGTTTTTAAACTATCCTAACTTTTCTTCTTTCTCTTAATACAATATTGTTTTGCCATATCTTACTATAAAGCAGTGGACCTCACAACATATCCAAGACTTTTTGTAGCTTTTGGGGTACTCATTGAACATTCAGATATAGTCCTTATATGGGTTTATTTAAGTTATTTGTATATAGGCTTATTTTTCAAACTCTTAAGAGTTTTAAAAGACCTGGTGTAGCAAATCTGTAGAATTTAATGTCTAAGCCCTGATACTGCCTTCCATATTTCTCCAAGGAAAATGTAGTCCTTACTGAAGTCATTGTTCTCACAGTATCTTTTCTTTGTGGAACAGAAGATATCATTTTTAGTTTATAGATGAGCTGTGCCCATGAGAAGATTTCCAAGAACATCCTACTGCAGATCTTGTAGGTGCACCGGTGACTCAGCTGGCCAAGTGAATGGACTGACATCCTAATGTATTCCTGTGAGCTAGGTAGGCTCAGCTGATTGCTTACCCAGCATGCATTCATGGAGCCCTGGGTTTGATCCCTAACACTGCATAAATGGGCGATGGTAGTGGCAGTGACTGTAATCCACACCAGTAACCAGGACTGGCAGGGAGGAGACAGTAGAGCGAGAAGTTTAGCGCCATCCTGGGCTAAACTTTATCCAGGCTGGGTGACATAAGGAGACCTTGTCTCAAATAAATGTATTCCCATGAGGAAGAGAATAGAAAATAGACAAAATAGACAGCTCTTTTTTTTTTTTTCCGAGACAGGGTTTCTTTGTGTAGCCAGGGGTGTCCTGGAACTCACTCTGTAGACCAGGCTGGCCTCGAACTCAGAAATCTGCCTGCCTCTGCCTCCCAAGTGCTGGGATTAAAGGCGTGTGCCACCACTGCCCGGCTTAGACAGCTCTTAATATTTTTCTAACTTAAAAAAAAATGTAGATAGAGTCTTATTTCTGAAAATTGTGGAGAGATAAGGGGAAAGAACAGTGAAATCAGTTGCTGAGCATGGTGGCACATGCCTTTAATCCCAGCACTAGGGAGGCAAAGGCAAGTAGATCTTGAAGTTCAAGGCCATCTTGGTCTTCAGGGGAAGTCACAGGACAGCCAGGGCTACACAGAGAAACCCTGTTTCAAGGACAACAACAACCCCCATCCCCCAAAACAAGAAAACAAAGCTCCTTCCTGTAAAGGAGATATCATAAATTCTATGCTGTTATAGTGCTTTTAAGTTCTAAAGAGAGTCATAGAGTTTACTGTTTCCTCAGTGTCCTTGAGAGAAAACTGGGAATGTAGCTTAGTGGGGTCTTGCCTGTCATTCAGGAGGCCCTGCTTTCCCTCCCAACATTTGGGAGCAGCTCACAGTCAACACACTTGAATTATTTGAGTAGGAAAAAGAGACTGCATATTGTTTTCTCTCCATTGCTCCATGTACTCTAGCTTATCCTTTAGGAGGGATAGTGGCTGGTAAGAGCTGTGACTGTTTTAAAGCAAATTCCTCTCTTTTCAACAATATAATGTGGCTGCACGTAAATCTAAAGCATCAAATACAGTTATTCCCTGTAATCGAAGAACCAGGTTAGTCTCGTCTGTCTTGGATTTAGTGATATCTGAGATGAAAACATTTCCCTCAACTCTGAGGGAGATAAGGAAGGAAGATTATAATAGCCGTTGGGGATGGAAGACACCAAGGAAACTATGTCTTCCAAACACAGCAGAACTGATATGTATACGAACTCACAGAGAATGTGACAGTATACACAGAGCTTGCACAGGCCCAAGTAAGGAGGGATGCCAGCACTGAGGGGGAAGTGGGCACACTCTCCCATCCCTAAGCAAAAAGCTATCTCCAATTGGCAACCAAATACAAAGGAAAAGTTAGTTTTCTCGAGTGCAGGGAACTGAGTCTCACCGACTATAGAAACCTCACTTAAGGCCAGGCCTGGTGCCCAGCAGTGGATGGAAAACTCGAAACCAATTCTGTTGTTTTTGGAGAATATTCTTGTCTCACTTTGTCTGGGCAGTTTTTACCTTATTGATCTTCTGCTTCTGATTTTGTGTTTTCTTTGTATGTGTGTGTGCATGCACACTTCTCATGCTTTTCTCCCCCCTTCTCCATTTATTTGCTTTTATTCTATTCTGTTTCTTTTTAATTTAATTTTTAAATGTTGGGAGGGAAAGCAGGGCTCCCTGAATGATAGGTAAGACTCCACTTCCCAGT
Organism: Grammomys surdaster; assembly: GCF_004785775.1. Lineage (NCBI taxonomy): Eukaryota > Metazoa > Chordata > Mammalia > Rodentia > Muridae > Grammomys > Grammomys surdaster. Next base: position 1,586,315 of record NW_021620687.1, read on the forward strand.
CTTCCTTCAAGTACACTGAGGAAACAGTAAACTCTATGACTCTCTTTAGAACTTAAAAGCACTATAACAGCATAGAATTTATGATATCCCTTTTACAGGAAGGAGTTTTGTTTTGTTGTTTTGGGGGACGGGGGTTGTTGTTATTGTTGTCCTTGAAACAGGATTTCTCTGTATAGCCCTGGCTGTCCTGTGACTTGCTCTGAAGACCAAGATGGCCTTGAACTCTGAGATCCACTTAAATCTGTAAGAGTGGGAGGGTAGGGAGGATCTGAGGGAAGATGAAGTGGGGGGGACTGTGATTAGAATGTATAAAGAGATCTGTTCTCAATAAATATGTAAAAAAACCCACACTTTCTCAGGAATTCATAGTTTCAGGTTACCTTCATGCAGGTTCGGAATCTGATTTTATTGTATCTGCACAGTCTAAGAAAGTTCTGCCTAAAAATATGAGCAGAGTAGCTGTGAGTGGACAGTGCACCCTGATTTCTAGTAGAAAGAAGCACAGATCTCTAGAGGAATATCTCAACCCCTTGGCCATTCCCATGCTTGGGAAATTCCACCCCTGAGATGCCAATGCAAAGAAACAAAGATAAAATTTATTCCTAAAGGACTATAGGTATTCTATTTAATAGAGTTGTTAAACACGACAAAGAGACTTGCTAAATCACTATATAAGTATTCACCTTACTGAACATGTGTGTGTGTGTATGTAGGCCTTACTTGTTTCTTTAAATTCTTTTTAAAGATTTATTTGTTTTATATATGTAAGTACATTGTAGCTGTCTTTGGACATACTTGAAGAGGGCATCAGATCCCATTACAGATGGTTGTGAGCCACCATGTGGCTGCTGGGATTGAACTCAGGACCTCTGGAAGAGCAGTCAGTGCTCTTAACCGCTGAGCCATCTCTCCAGCCCTAACCTTACTTGTTAAACTTTATTATATTATGTGGGCACATGCATATGGGGATGCATGTGTGGAGTGTGAAAGGACAATTCGTGAGAGTCTGTTCTCTTTTTTCCACCAATTGGGTCTCAGGGATGGAACTCAGGACATCAGCCTGGCAGAAAATGTATTTGCCCACTGAACTACCTTGCCAGCATTGAGCCTTATAAAAGCATATATATATATATATATATATATATATATATATATATATATATGTGTGTGTGTGTGTGTGTGTGTGTGTGTGTGTGTGTGTGTGTGTGTATTACTGTATATACTTTATTTCCATGATTATAACTTTAATTTGTAAAATTTGTTTTGGTTCTTATCTGTTTTGTTATTTTCTTAAACTGTCTTTGGTTTCTTGCACATTTTTTTCTTTGCCACCTTCTCTGAGCTGTACTTCTCGTTTGCTGAGCTCCTAGTACAGCCGGAGACACTTTCCTTTCAGTCCATAAGCCGGCCCTAGACTCAGCATGAACTGAGCGCATTATCTGCCTCCAAACAGCACACTCCTTGTGGCCTCAGTTACATATTTTGATTGAAGAGAAAGGCATTTTAATAGATGCTTTAAATAGCATGTATTAGACATTTTAAGAAAAACTAAAGGACCTGAGTTCCTACTCTAATTTTTGCAATGCGAATTAATCTCTTAAGATCTAAATTCATCCCACCAAACTGTAAACATTAAGAAGATAGGATTTGCCAGACATAGTGGAGCATGACTTTAATCCCAGCACTTAGGAGGCGGAGGCAGGCAGATCTCTGTGAGTTTGAGGACAGCCAGGAGTAGACAAGAGAGTTCTCCGGCAACCAGGGCTGTTACACAGAGAAACCCTGTCTTTAAAAACAAAAGGAGAAGGAGGAGAAGGAAGAGGGGGAAGAAAAGGAGGAGGAGGAAGAGGAGAGGGAGAGGAGAGGGGAGAAGGGAGAAGAAAAGAAGAGGAGGAAGAGGAAGAAGAAACAAGAAGCAGCTCTCTGCTTACAATTTGCACACATTTTTAGTGTAGTTCATTCTTCAAAGATTCATGTTCTGGAAGCTTGCTCAACAATGAACAGTATTGGAGGACAGTGAGACCTTTAAGAAGAAAGGCCTAATGGAATATGACTTCTCCATCAGGTCTCTTGCACCTTCATTCTTCATGAAGAGCTATCTTGGGCTCTGGTTGTAAGGGTGCATCAGTTCTCTCATGAGTGGGTTAGTTCCTGAGAGAGAAGGGACAAGCCTGGTCCCTCTTGCTTCCTTCTTTGCCATGAGACTTCTTGTGCTTCCCACTATATGATACTGTTTGCCATGAGGCTCCTCTGTGTGTGTGTGTGTGTGTGTGTGTGTGTGTGTGTGTGTGTGTGTGAGAGAGAGAGAGAGAGAGAGAGAGAGAGCAAGAGAGAGAGGGAGGGAGGAAGGGAGGGAGGGAGGGAGAGGGAGGGAAGGAGGGGGACAAAATGCTAGCTACTATAATTCTGAAGGCAGGCCAGGGAATAGAATAGAGAAATGTCAGATACATGGCTTTGTATTGGCTGGTTTTGTGTGTCAACTTGATACAAGCTGGAGTTATAACAGAAAAAGGAGCCTCCCTTGAGGAAATGCCTTCACAAGATCCACTTGTAAGGCATTTACTCAATTAGTGGTCAAGGGGAGAGAGCCCATTGTGGGTGGTGCCATTCCTGGGCTGGTAGTCTTGGGTTCTGTAAGAAAGCAAGCTGAGCAAGTCAGGGGAAGCAAGTCAGTAACATCCCTCCATGGCCTCTGCATCAGCTCCTGCTTCCTGACCTGCTTGAGTTCCAGTCCTGACTTACTTTGGTGATGAACGGCAGTGTGGAAGTGTAAGCTGAATAAACCCTTTCCTCCCCAACTTGCTTCTTGGTCATGATGTTTGTGTGCAGGAATAGAAACCCTGACAAAGACAGCTTTCTTAATTAGATTTACTGCAGTTTAATTTCCTCCTTTTTATCGTGATAAAACACACCACATAGAGCTTGCAATGTTATGTTTGGTGGTATTAAGTACAGGCATATTATGTAACTGACCAATATCTGTATGTAGAACTCCTCCATCTTGCAGATCTGAAATTTACATGTGCTGAGGTGAGTGACTTTGCTAGCTTGACTGGATTCTATAATATCCAGGTAGCCAGTACTATTTCTAGGGATGTCAATAAATTATCTGCAAGAAACTGGCATTTCAAAATCAGTGGGCCAAGTAAGACAGATTCTCTTTCCTCCAAAATGGGCAGGGAGATACAATTGGTTGAGGTCCAGAGGAAACAGAGAAGCAGAGAAGGGTATTCCTGATGTCTCCCTGGGAGCCAGAGCTCCCTTCTTAGCTGTGGGACAAGCAATTCTAGATTCTCTGGCCTTTGGAACTTGCACCAGTAAGCCCTTAATCCTTAGGCAGAATATACGGTACTAGATTCCCTGGGTGTGGGCTCTCGGGGTGTGGATTTTGCCATGCTACTCACTTGTCTGGAGTTTCCAGCTTTCAGATGCCTCTGTGTGTGTTGTGTGCTTGTAGCACAAGGCACAATGTAACCACCAAAATAAAGTTTCCCTGTGTTTTTTAAGAGTAAGTGAAATTGGATGGACAGTCTTCTTCAACGTGGAGTCCTCCATTAAAAACTGTTAGCAGTGAACTTCTTAATGAACTACCTGGAGTGTAGGTCTCTTCTCACTAAAGGACAGCCTTTCATCTTAACAGCAGCAGAGTGAGGAGTAGGGCAGACTTCCTCTTAGGAGTTGGTAACTGTGACAGTGCTGCAGAGAGGGCTGTGGTATTTCTGCACGTCAGTGGAGTTGAATGCAGTTGTACACCCCGGAGAGCCATGGAAAATGTATGATTATAACTTGAAGCTCTTGGACATGTATATGTATGGTTCAGTGAGTAAGGGTGCTTGCTGTAAAGCCTGACACCCCGAGTTCCAATCCTCAGGATCCACATAATGGGAGGAGTTGTCTAACTCTAACGCGTACACTATGCCATGTTTGTGTGTGTCACACAACTGTAAACAGCAAAAGGGCGAAACTGAGTTCCTATACTGTGGAGTTGTATCTTTTAACATGTGTTCTTTAGAAGTCCACTCCTGTGGCATGTTCTACAACTAATAAAAGGATCAAATTATGCCCATTGCTTTGGATATCCCAGTGACTTTTTAAAAAGGTGTTTAAACATTTACTTTTAAAAAAAATTGTGTAAGTGCAGGTTCATGTATGCCACTGTCATCAGATTGCATATAAGTGCCTCTACCCACTGAGTCATCTGTCAGCCTAAAACCATTTTTAAAGTGTGTGTGTGTGTGTTTGTTACATGCATATGTGTATGCAGAAATGTGTCCTTCCCTCTATCACTCCCTACTTTATCCCTTGGAGGGAAGATTTTTCCTTGGATGTGGAGCTTACCTTTTTCAGGTGGGTAGGAAGCCAGCAAGCCCTAGTGATCTTCCTTTCTCTGCGAGCACCAAGGGCTCCTGTTAGGAGCATGGCTAGGACCCTGGCTGGCTTGTGTGGGCCCTTATGGTCAGAAAACAGGTGCTTTTCCCTGCTGGGCTCTCTCCAGGACCTGTATTATAAACTGTGGTGTTATGGGTCAAACCCAGGCATGCTAGTGGAGGACTCTACCACTGAGCACACTCCAGCCAGCGGTCTATAAAGACTGTGATTCAGGAGTTGTCATGTAATTGAGCATATTACATACAGTTTAAGTATTTCAATATGGAAATTTTTGCTTTCCTTAATACGTATCTACCTATAATTCATTTTAGCTCAGAAATGGGTTTAAGGAATGTACATGCTGGTTAGAGGACAAAAATAATTCAAAACACATTTTTGTGTGTGTGTGTGTGTGTGTGTGTGTGTGAGTCAATGAGTTTTACTGGCATTACTTATAGGAATACAGGTGAGGGGTTTCGGACAGGAATAGAAATGACGCAGGCACATCACAGCCTGCCTCGGCTCACGTGACAGTTCACAAAAGCTGGGAACCCACTGTGCATTTTTGAAGTAGCGTGTCATGCTGGAGGTTCATTTAAGCAGTTCAAGTGGCTTGAACCTCTTCTGGGGAGCTCAGCTGAACTCTCCTTTCATGTAGCCTGGCTGATCTTTCACTCAAGCAGCTGGTCTCATCTGAGCCTCTTCTAAGCAACTCAGCTCTTCCCACCTCCTAACTTCTTCACGCTAGTAAGCTTGACATGGTAGTTTATTTTTATAATGTATTTCTTGGGCCAGTAAGATGCCCCGGTGAGTAAAACCACTTGCCATGTAAGCTTGATGACCCGAGCCGGATCCCTGGAACCCACAGTGGAAGAAAAGTCACTAAGGTTGCTTTCTGATCTCCACACTGGTGCTGTGACGGGCACACAAACACACAGAGCATGAAAGGGAACGTTTAAAAATATACCTCATAGTGTACTGATGTGTCAGCTTGCATCGGGAGTTAGCTACACATTAGGCAAACACTTCAAAGATGAAGGTGTTGGGCTCTGGAAGAGCTGGCATCAAGCCACATCTTTTCTTGCCAAAATTGTAAATCTAATAAATTGAATTGTCACGAAATAATTTTATCCATATAAAATAGCTGTTTTCTATCAGAAGGCTAAGGGAAGGAAACACATATAACCTATAATGTATACATGCAGAATATTCAGGGTTCATCTTTCCCACTGACTTGACATACTTCTATTGAATGTATATAGCTTGGAGAGCCACTCTACCCCCAGTTAACTGAAGCTTTGAATTTTATCCCACTCTGTTTTGTTGCTGTTTTGAGACTGGGGTTCTTCTAGAACTCACCTATGTAGACCAGGCTAGCCTTGAACTCACAGAGATTAATTTTACCTTTTTTTGCCCGTTATTTTGTGAAAACATTTACAGAAAGAGATTGTTGATATACTAATTTTATTAAAGCATGATACATTCTATAGCTGTCAAATCTTCAATATTTGAATTTTTTCAATTTTTTTCATTTCTCACAAAATGATGATGTGAATTTCGTCTACACATTGATTTTCATGATTTTGGAAAACTTCTTCAGAGTATAATTTGAAGATGACATTAAACACTATCTTTTTCTGGCTCTGATATTTTGTTGACAAACTTAAAATGTTTTGAGAAGTCAGGACATTATTTTGGTCCCTCTGACCAGATCCTAACTTAAATTCTTGAAAATACAACCTTATTAATGTCATTATGGCTTAATACAGAAACAGAATCCAGCCAAATGCAGGACACTCTGTGACATATTTTATTTTCTTGCAAGAGGCTGGGTTTCAAGGGAATATCTCAATTATAGAAATAATGGCCATTGTAGCCATAAAAGTGATGTCTCATCCCACAGTGCAGTTTATCTCGGAGGTCTTTTTGTTCTTCTTGAATGGAGTTATGCAAACGCTTCTGTGCCATGGACTTTGAAAATGTGTTCCTAGGTTCTCGCAGGTTGGTCTGATGCTTGGGCACTCCAGCTCTAGGAATCCAGTCCAGAAGAGGTCTTGTTTCATGACTGTTTTCCATGTCCATGCCCATAAGTTCTGGCTTACTTAAACAGTTGTCAAAAGTGAAATCAGCCATACCTGTTTTGTTTTGTAGAATATTAGACTTACTGAGGCGAACAGGGTTTGGACACATATTATATGGGTCACGGTAGGCAGACTTAAGTGGTTCATAGTCAATGTAATGGTTTGACTTAGAGCAAGATATGGGTAGGGGCTTCATCTCCAGCTGTCTCCAGTACAAATCATCTGTCTTTTTAGTGTCTGTGATCTTTGGAAATGAATGTAGGTCATAAAGACTAGTCAAGTCTTTTGATTCGTAACAAGTTGGGTGTGAATAGGTAGACATCAAGCCTTGTTCTTCCTTAATCTTCTCTTCAATATCCTGGTTTTTATGGGTTATTCCAGACAGGAGGTTATTATTCATTGCCATCATTTCTGTAGAACTGGGTATGAATGTATGAAAAGCACACAAAACTCTAGGGGTACAGTCTGGACAGGCAGGCGGTACTTGCACGGTAGCCTCCAGAGGTCGTTGGTTCTGCATAAGTCGGGCAATTCGTCCATCCAACGGTCTGGGAGGTTTTAAGGCAGGATGGAATTTTTCTTGCTGTACCAGTGAAATAAAAGGGGAAAAATAAGCCAATTAATAAATATTGTAATGATAGGGCTACAAACAGCCAATTTCATACCCATTTTCACTATCTCACTAAGCAGGCGGAGCGGGAAGCACACACTCTAAGATACTTCAGGAAATGCAGCTTTCTCTTTTACTGGCTTTAGGTAAGATGGGAAATATATGTTTCATTTGGCTATAGACAAGTTTTTCTGTGTGGAAATTCTTGGCTCTCAAAATTTCAAAGATACAAAAGGACTCACTGGACAAAAACTTATGAAAACAAGATTGCATTGACTATCCATCCCGTGCAGGTATTTAAACCACTGAGGGAAGGTAAGAGTTCTTAAGCCTAGGCTGAATCACAGTCACCTCAGAAGTGGCAGAAAGTCGAGTTCCCACCTTTAGTTCTAAGACCAGACTTGTAAAGTCTGCAGTGGGGTCTTGGATCTCCCTATTTGGGGAGGGTGTAAGGGAACAAACTCGTGCACTCTAAGCTCTCCTCCCGACACAGGAACATGCATTTTAACAAGTGAGTCTTGGGTGCTGCTGAGGCTGGTGCCATGCTCAATGCTTTGAGAAGCACTGTCTGAGGTGTTGGGTCTGTGTCTGTTTCCTAGTTTGAGGACTGAGCACAGGGCCTTGCACCGGTCGAATCCATGCTCTACCACTGAGGTATAGCTACTGCCCTGTCTGTGTGAGCTTTGAGATGTTTTAAAATCATGGATGCAGTCAAGCTTGGAAACTGCAAAAATGGGAAGCATATCCAGGATCTTATTACTGGAGCTATGTATGTGGGTGAAGAAGGAAGAGGTGACATGTTTTCTATTTTGTGGCAGAAAGCTGTATGCTTTAGTTTAGACAGATGTACATTTAAGATTCATACAGTTTTAATGAATGTACACTTCACAATGAATGAAGAACAGAAAATCAAAATTTTAACTCAGGTAAAATGGTATGTACATCAACTCTTAAGAGATAAAGAATACTAATGTCTATACTTTAAAATGTGTGAAAATAATAAAATTATTAGTGGATGATTAGAGGGAATAGATTATGCAAAAGACTGAGTTAAATGTTGATAGAATCTAGCTGGTGAGTAGACAGGTCTTAAATGAGAATTATTTATGTTTGGATATTTTTATAGTAGTATGCTAAATAAAACATCAAAAAGAAGTATATATGTGGCCCTATCAGGGGATAGGTAATAATTATGAGTGTGTGTCTTGGAGGGGGTGGGGCAGGATATAGTTCATTTGGTGGGATACTACTTACTTAGAAGCTCGGGTTCAGTTTGCAGTGCCTCATAAAACTGGGCATAATGGCAGACGCCTGTAACCCAAGCATTAGGAGAATAGAGATAGGATTGGGAGTTCATGTCCATCCTTGGCTACATAGAAAGTCTGAGGCTAGCCTTGGCTACATGACATTCCATGTTTAGAGAAATAAGAGTGGTGATAAAATAGCACCAGTAGCATAGACTTAAAGACTAAAGGACTTTGAATGATCCTTCTGGAGGGACTGTCCTAGTTGGAGGCATTTCCATACTGAATCAGTAATTGGTATAACCTTTAGCTCATCAGGCTGTCGTAAACGCGAGGCACAGAAAGACCTCAGATTTTAGATATGTTTCACTACCTTGTCATTAACAAACAGGATACAGACTTTAAGAGTGTCTGCCATGTAAGCAACAGCCTTTAATGTTTTCCTTCTCCTTATGATATCACAGGCTGGCTTTGAACTTGAACTTGATATGCAGCTGAGGATGACCAACTCTTGAACCAATTACCTCTGGTTTTCAAGTGTGGGAGTCATGGATATGCACCACCATGCCTGGTTTACGAAGTGCTGAGAACTCAAACCAGGACTTCATGCATGCCGAGGTAGCACACTACCAACTGAACAACGGCTCTGGCTCCAGGACTTGCATTTCATTCTTTAAAAAGCTTCACAGGGATTTTTATCACCACTGAAACATGCTTTCCTGGAGTTAGTCATGCTGAGCACACATCAGTGTCAGAGCATGTAACTAATCCAACAGAAAGTGCCCACTGCACATACAGAATCAAAACAATTAAAAGCTCTTTGGTAGCTGACAGGGCACAGTTTATAGACCCAATCCAGGTGTTTGATTTGGAATCCCCCTAACAAATGCTGAAACTAATATAAAATTAAAGTGCTCATTGTGATCTAAAAAGTATCCATATTTTTTTTAAAGTTTTTATTCATTTATTATATGTAAGCATACTGTAGCTGTCTTCAGACACCCCCTTAGAAGGCATCAGATCTCATTACGGATGGTTGTGAGCCACCATGTGGTTGCTGGGATTTGAACTCATGACCCCTGGAAGAGCAGTCAGTGCTCTTAACCACTGAGCTATTTCACCAGCCCAAGTATCCATATTTTTATGTTTACAGTTATACATGTATTTCCACCATTTATAGCTTTGAAAATTATATTTTTAAAATTTATATTTATAGAGAATACAATTTAGGCCTTCAGTAAACCAATATATGAATATTGGGTCATTTCACATTCTTTATATAATTGGTCTATTTTATTACAGGGCTTGATAATTTCTTTCAAGCTGTTTATATAATCAGTTGCCTATTGATACAGACAAAAAACTTATTGGCTTTTGATTGTAATTCAGCCAACTCTCAATTATTGTGACTATCAGGAAGAAGTCAGTCATTTCTTCAGAAGTAATGGTAATGGTAAGATACATAAGTCTGCAGAAATCCAGAATTGATCAGAAATCATGAAGTCACTAGTTAACGTTTTACTTTTTGTAAGCAAATTCTTTTGTGAATTATTTTATCAACAGTAGCATGATAGAAAATATGTTTAATGAATAATTCTATGAGGAAGTTTTCTGTTTTCAAATAGTGACAAGGATATCCAAATCAGTTCCAGTAAGTTCAGTTATCTTTGAAAACCAACTAGATTGTCCTTTTGCTTAGGTGGCCACCAATACACAAGACATAAAACACGGGAAGAGCAAGGAGACAAGGCCGGGATAATCTTCCCCAAATAACTGAGAGTTGACTGCAATTACTTACAGGCTGTGGGTCAAATCCTATCTGTCCAGTTAGCTCTGCTAGCTCCTTTGCATGGTAATCATCCAGTTCAAGGGGGCTCATGGGACCTAGACCTTAATGGAAACATTGTCTTATTATTTTGTAGAGTAAATGAAAAGTGATAATTAAACTAATCTATAAATAGGAAAACCTACCCATTTTATCATAAAAATTAGAACCAATAAAATTAAGCCAGCCCTACCTCCCAGTTTACCCACATAAGGGGGACACTGAGCTCCCTCGCTGATTTGGATTCATATTTATAGTGAGTGACATGGAAGGACATCAGAAATAGAAGCTTGGGAGAGAGAGCATTTGTTGAGTGTTCCCTTTTTTTTTTTCATGATTTGTGTTGGCGTGAACTCATACCTGTAAAATCGTGAGTGTACGAAGTGAGCCAATGAGACCTCTCAAGGTTTCTTTGTATATTGGCATCCTTTGCAGAGCTCATAGTATCCCACGGATTCAAAGAGGAGTTAGGAGCAAAGGTTTTAGGAGGTTTGGGGTAGAATACTGGCTTGCTTTTCTCAACACATTTAGGAAACTAGAATATGAACATAAAGATTGTTGTTATTGGTTGCATCTACCTAAATAAGGACTGCTTCGCTGTCCCAGCAAGCAGCAGTTGAGGTCATTTCCTTCATTAATTACAATATTCAAGCCAGGCATGTTGGCTGTAACTATAACCACACTTTATTACAAAGATGTTAACATCTCTTCAACAAGTCTCTGAGAACCTTGGTTGGAGTTTGTCCCTGGATATTCTACTGCTAGTACAGTTTCATTAGACATCCTGAGGTTCTGTGTACTGCTGGCTGATTTTAGTTGAAAATGGCTGCTTCTTTGTCTTCTGTCCCTGAAAGGAAACTGCATGATGTTGGCTACAGCTGACAAAGCCTTAAATCACTCGAATTCAAACATAATGGCCATTCTTTATATATAGTGGTATTTTACACCCTAAAGGGGTGTGCATGTAAACATGGCAAGATGCATTTTAGTGTGGCTCCAACTGTTAGTCAGTGCCTGGATATACACACTGTGGCAGAAGAGCGGGCTCACCAGAAGCCAGCGTTCCAGGAGCACACTGGCTAGTACAATCGAGAAGGGGTAAATGCCACTAACTACAGACTGCTGTTTTAAAAGGTCAAGACAAAACTAGTTGGAAGTTTACTGAAGAAAGAGATTGATTCTAGTTGAATTGAGAAGTGAGGTCAGGAACAGGTGAGACGGCCAGGTTATGCCACACCACAGGACTAGGCGGAGACATGGAGACAGAAGCTGCGGAAGCAGATGTAGGTGGGCAGTGTTGAACATTGTGCCATTTGTTGCCTGAGATCCAAGGCCACCTTTAATGTTTGTAGGGCCTAGGGTTTAAAGTATGAATGGAAATCTACCATTTGTCACAACAGTTTAGCTGAAATCAACAAACTATTATCTACTTTGACTTGCCATTTAACACATGCCAGAAAACAGTTCTAAATTCGGACTTCTTGGTCTGTTGAAAGTTTTGCACCAAGGCATGGTGGCTCAGGAAGAGGCAGGTGCTGCCCGTGGCCTCAGGTCCTCCTAGTGCTCTCGTCTGTCCGCTCCACCGTCACCCCGTTTCAGATAATCCTCACCCCAGGTTACCCTGTGAGCCTAGAGCTGTATACTGCTTGAGGATATTGTAACCCTTAAGGATGGATACAAAGAAGAGTCTCTAGACCAGTGTGTGTGTGTGTGGGGGGGGGACAGGAACATGTGTTGCACGTGGATACAGCCTCCTTACACCATGAAGTGCCAGCGCCACAGGGAGGAGCCCAGCCATAGGAAGGGCAGGGAATAACTGAAATGTCCAGGGTCTATGGTGAGATTGTTGCCAGCATTCTTGTAATGTTGAAGCAACTCTTGTTTTAGGTATAGAACTCATTTACATAAGGCACTTGAGTCTGTGTGTGTCAAGAAATAGTAAATAACTATCTCTATATACTGTTAATTAATCTATGGCTTGCTTACTCAGGGGTAAAGAAAGAAGCCCCTTTAAAAAGATATATGTAATTATTACATTTCATTTGTACACACACACACACGCACACACACACACACACACACACGATTGTGTGAGCTTATGTGTACCACCCATGGGCAGGAGCCCACAAAGCCAGAAGAAGGTTGGCTCACTTGGGACTGGAGTTATAGGCAGTTGTGGATGCTGGGAAACAAACCGGGACCCTCAGCAAGAGCAGTAAGCCCTCGTTCTTTATCTTTTACATTGTCTATAGAGCTAGCTTATTTGAAAACAAAATCAAACAAAACACCCCAAACCCACAGACCTTCTTCAAACACTGTCCTAAGAACTAGGCTAATGGACTTTATCCTGGGTGAACTAATAATCACCTGCTGGAATGTAGTCTAGGACACAAGAAATTAAATAGGAAATGCAAGATTCAGTGCCACCTATGGTATTCCGGCAAGGAGTTTACCAACCAGGAAACATGAGTGGGGGTGTCTGCTGAGGTGATGCTTTCCTGGGGCGCTAGTGAGAGGGGAGCCAATGGCAATCGTGACAGGTGTTCACTGGGGAAGGGTCTGTCCAGCACAGACAGTGCTCACGACAACCATAAGCACAGGCAACAAGGACTTCCGGTTGCTATGCTAGAACATTCCTTTCTAGGCAGACACTCCAGTTTACAAGAGGGATGGTATGTTTTCTGCAGAGCCCATGAAAAATACATAGCTTAGTCAAGTGTGTGTGTGTGTGTGTGTGTGTGTGTGTGTGTGTGTGTATGATGTCCTGTCACCCTTGAGACTGGGTCTCTCACTGAGCTTGGAGTTAGAGCAGCAGCTCAAGTCTTAGCATCTCTCTCTCTCTGTCTCTTTCTGTACAGGATTACAGGGGTGCACATGCTCCATCTGTCTTTCCGTGAGTGCTGGGATGTGAACTCAGGTCCTCATGCTTGGGCAGCAGGCTGCTCTTACCCTCTTAGCTATCTTCCCAGCCACAGCTCAGTCATTTTTAATAAACACTGAGTCGGTACTAAATATAGAATTGTGTGCAAGGTTCTGAGGGCTCTGTACGAGGTACCCCAACTCTGCACATCTCCATTAAGACATTAGGAAGTCATATAATGGTGATATTGTGAGTGAAATTTTAGAACCTTTTCTTTTGGATGTGCTTTAATTTTAAATGATGGTGCTTATTTGGGCTTAAAAGGGGATTCAGAGAAAGCTTACTGCAGATGGACGCCTCCTCTAGAAGGACCTTAGCATTTTCAGCAAGAGCAGGAAGCCCTCTTCTTTATCTTCTGCATTATCTATAGAGCTAGCTTATTTGAAAACAAATGGATACTTTCTCATGGATACTTTCATTTAATGACACTGAATCACACTAATGTTATGATTGTGAACTTTGATCACTTACACATGGAATGAAAAAAGACACACATGAGAACAGGTAGTGGCAGGTTTCTCTGGTATCTGAGTTAGGACGTTGGAAGGGAGGACTGGAAGGAAGAGAGTATGCAGGGGTGTGGAAGAGCATTGCGGATGGGTGAAAATGATGAGTTTCACTTACTGAAGACCCGGTGTGGCTGGGACTGAGCAGGGGGAGGTGGGAGGAAGGCCGCATGGGGAGGGGTGCTCGGGTGTCCAGCTGTTTGTAAGCCAGCTTTACTGAAATCACACAGATAGTTAATCAAAGCTCAAAAAGAAACAATGTGTCTCCCATATCACTGAGCCAGGAGAGGCCAACAAAGGACAGCTATTGACCAGAACAAAGGACTCCGGACGTGGATCCTAACTATGTTTCAATAGAAACAAATTGTGGGCTAAGCCCTGGAAAATGAGAAACTTTTAGACAGGCAGAAAGGCGGTGGAAGAGGGTTTCCCATGGCAGGAATCTACTGAGGAAAGAGCAGAAGAGGGAGAAGTGAGGCTGGGTCAGAGGCCTTCCTGACTGACTACCTCAGGGCTGCATAACCATGTGGGCAAAGAGGAGCCCACGGGCGAGCACCATGAGCGAGCACGAGCACACGGTGGAGACTACTAGAACGTGAAGTGATGGGGTGCTCACCAGGACAACCTCTCACAGCTACCTTACTTACGTAATAGATTTTTGCCTTAAAGAAGCAGGTCATGGGATGTCTTTATTTGCAAAACTTTTTAAAATAATAGTTTATTTTTTTAAGTGACTAATTTTTAAAGGCTATAAAAAGCGAGGTCCAGTTAAAATGGTTGTGTAAAGGATTCAGACATACTTCAAATCACAAATGGGAACTTTTACATTGTGGACAGCCGGGTGTCACTGCAATGTCCACATGTGGCTTGACACAGTGGGTTTCCAGGTAAAGCTCAGCTGTTTCCAACCTTACATGAGCAACTGCTTACCTAGCTCACAAAGTCTTGAGTGTAAGGAGCTACTATGTGGATGAACCTGGCACCGCCTCATAGAAACCCCTTGGCCAATAAATGCTAGCTATTGTTATTTTCCAATGCCTAAATATATTCCCTCATGTTTGAAAGGGCATCCATTTTATCCATGTGCAGTTCTGGTACAGGGCTGAAGAGCAGAGACAAGCCTCACAAACCTGAACTCTATAATCACTGCATAGTCACAAACTTTTGAGCCTCAGTGTCCCCATCTGTAAAATGGGCTCAGTGGTAAGAATCTTAGAAAATTACTGTAAGATTTAAATGATGTATCTCAAAAGATTTGTGTGCCGCAATTTAACATACTATGTTTTTTCTTAGACTCTGATACAAACGCATTACTAATGACTGAGATGAGAATACCTGATGACGCTTTCTAAAAACAAACCTTCCATTTCTTCTGTGCTTAGGCGGAATCTCCTAACGTACTTAATATACGATGAGTCACAAAGGTGGAGTTAGAGAACACAAAGGATGTGAAATGCCGTCCTTCCCAAGTGTAGTTTGAAGGACGTGTGCACACACGTGCGCACACACATACATACACACACACACACACAACTGTTTTTATCTTATGACTCTTGAGATGTCCCATAACTATCACAAATATATGAAATCATTAATAAAGTAAGAAAAATGTGAAAGCTAAGATGACACACTTTTCATCTAGAGGTAAAATAAACGGTCTACCATGTGAACTTTTATTTGTCTGATACATGCATCATGTACATACAGGTATGTGGGTGGGGGTAGGGTGGGCATGTGTGTGTTGAGAGGTGTGTACATGCCATAGGTTAATACTGAGTGTCTTCCTCTATCATTATCCACATTGTAATCCTTAAACAGGGCCTCTCCCTCCTGATTCAGCTAGCCTGGCTGGCTAAGTTCACCCTGTACCCCGGCTTTTTATGTGGGTACTGGGGATCAGAACTCAGGATCTCATGCTTGCACAGCAAGTATTTACCCACTGTGTAGCTATCTCCCCAGTGCTAGCTTGTGTATTTTATAAGTATATTAGGTAAAATTATACTAATTTCCCCTTAAACACACATTTTGAAAAGTACTTACATCATAATATACACCCTGACCTGGCCAAGTCAATGCTTTTTTCTTTGAATCCATGGGAAAATCAAGCAGTTCATATCTGTAAGGGTTACCTGAAAAGGAAAACAAAAGTAGTTATTCTGAAGAGATCAGAGTGGTCTTTTAATTAACCAGACCTATGGGTACAGTAGGACCAGGGAGAGATATCCTATTTCTACCACAGAGGCTGTCCTTGAAGTGCAGCCATGAATGTCTGCAGAGGCTGGTGTAGTCTGGTGCCCTAAGCTGACCGCAGGTAAGCCGGACATCTTTCCTAACCGACTGGTGCTAGGTCCTGGCCTTTTTTGATTTACTACTGAATTCAAGCTAATGAGAGGAAGTCATACAGTTTTGATTTCAACTCGTATTTTACCTCTTGTCTTCAGAACTGTTGTATCATAGGCCTTGGTTGGCACTGTAGGAGGAAACGGCTGCTGGGTGCGAGCTTTTATACCGGTATAGAGGTCCTTAGGTGACGTAAAGGTCGGGAACACGGCGCCACGGCTTATGTGTGTATGATAGGGATGTTCAATTGGATATGGTGAGCAGATCTCTCTAAAATTCATTGAATAGGTAAAAACAGACAAAGTATAATAAAACCCGTCAGATCTGTCCGCGGCTCCTTTGCTGTAGTGCATGCTGTTGTAATCCCTGTGGGGATGGCCCAGACCGCTTTTCCTATACTCACAGAGACAGCATTCTATAGACACTTCCAAAACAATGAAAGCTTAATTTTTCTAGATAAATCAAAACTAATTTAATTTGAAAAGTAACCACACTTAATTATTGTTAGTGAGTAGTTTTACTAAGTGGCTAATATAAAACAGACAATTATTAATTTTATAGTTTGTTAGGAAGCATAGAAAAATTTTTTTGTTGCTTTTAACTTCCATTTCATGGAAATCTATTTAAGTTCCATTTAAAGAGATCTATATATTTTATTTTTATGGAACCATTTTGAGCATCTGGCCTAGTAATTCAACGTCTTGGACAGGAATTCCAACCCAGGCCACTTGTTTCTTTGAGCAATCAACACACACACACACACACACACACACACACACACACACACACTTTTAAAATTAAAACAAAATAGCACAGTGAAGAAAGATGTTGAGAAGGCAGAGGGATCTAAGTCTGCTACTGCTTGGAGAACTGGCACAGACTAAGGAAGGAGTAGGAGCTGTATTGACCAGAGGAAATCTGAGATGGCAAGGGCCACAGAATAGAGAATGGTGTTTATAATTAGAATTCAAGAAAACAAAAACCGTGTTACAGGTTGAATTGTGTTCCCTCTCAAAAATCTGTGTGTCGAAATGCTACCTCAAAGCCTTCTATTGTAAACTAATTTGGAAACAGGGTCAGTGTGCATGTAGTTGGGCAAGAGGGTCATATGAAGTGGGCAGGCCCCTAATTTGACGGCTATTTGATTAAAAAAGAAAGTCAAGCTTGGACACAAGGAGGCACACACTGAGAATGCCATGCAGGGTCAGAGCTGAAGACACATGTGTATGCCAGCAGGCCCTGGCCAGCCAGAGAACTCCCCTCAGCTCTTAGAAGGGACCAACCCTGTCTACATTGTAGTGCTGTGCTTCTAACCTGCCACTTAGAACTTAGACTCAAGAAATGTAATACCACAAAAGGGCTTTTCCTTTCTCAGGCTTCATGAAGAGTTAAAAATCTCAAACAAAAATTCATCAAAGGTTGTTGATTAATACCCCACTTCCCCAACCTTGGCCTGGATTCTGACAGCGTTTTGAGTAGCTAGCTCTTGGCTTTAGCTGAAACATAGTTTTAAAATGTTAACATTTCCATTAGGTGTAGGAGAACTTGGTGCTCAAATATGATTTCTTATGCCAGTTTCTAATGAAAGGAGCCCTGTTTCTCAAGGTCCCGGCTGATCCCGGGAGTGGGGAGGAAATGAACAAGATGGCCCAGAAGTATCTCATAGTGCCAGAGAGGGAGTAAGTGATAAAAGTAACACCCCACCCACAGCCCACTGCACTGTGGGAGATGTTAACAGAATACAGGAACAGATTCAAAGACCAGCTTACAGCCAGTGCAAGACACAAAGGTAACTGGCACTGGATTCCTTCCTGAGTTCCTAAACCAAAACAAACACCCACAAGTTTGAAATAGGTTATTATTTAAAAAAAAAACACCATTTTTTAAAAAACAAGAGTATGTAAAATTCCCATGCAGAATACCAGAAATGTTTTGGACAGAAACTAATGTAGCCCAGATTGGCCCCAAACTCATTATATACCTAGGGATGACCTTAAACTCATGATCTCCTACAGGCACATGCTAGGAATCACACACAGGGCCTGGTACACACTAGGCAAGTGTTCTACCATCTTAGCTGCATCCCAGCCCTAAACAGTTTATGCAGATGCTGTGCTCTTGGAAGTTAATGCAGAATTCCAGACGACATCTTCACACATCAACTCTCTCAAGAGCACAAAAAGAGTAACTGCAACTGGGAAGCTGAAAGCATCCCTGAGCCCAGTGCCCAAGGGTCACATCAGCAGGAGATGAAGTGGACAGGACAGTGTGTAAATAGCACTTTACCTCTGTGGTCTTTCTCTTCAAAACACAGCACCCATCTTAACATTCAAAGACATTCAGCCAAATTCCATTTGGGGTCATTCTACAAATATTCTATAAACTTCAAAACTGTTAAGATTATCAAAACAAGTCAAGTATCAAAACTGTCCCAGCCACGGGGCACCTGAAGAGACCTTCCCTAAGGGCAATCCGGTATTCTAGGTGCAATCCTGGAACAGAAAAGGACCGAGTATACAACTGCACAGATCTGAGGTATGGGCTCATTAATTCCAGTGCATCATTGTTGGTTCATTTGCTATCAAAAGCATGCTGCATGGATGATAAGAGGCTCACAGGAGGGACAGGAGGGGACACAGAGAAGCTTCTAATATACAGATAAGCCTAAAACTATGCTAGAGTAAATGTGCACTTAGAAAGGCTGACTGGATCTAAGGGGAGAGCAGTAAGAACGTCAGTGCCTTGGACGTCACCAGATTGTTCCCAACAGTCAAATGCAGCTTTCGGAAAAAGTCCCATCTCTCCTCAGGCCTATCTAAGTCATAAGCAGTGCTATCATTTTTTTTTTTATTATAACGGGGAAGAAAATATAAAGTATATACTTACCCTACGGTTGAATTAGGTGGTTTGGGTAACCTTGAATAAAAACAGGAAAACAGTCCTAGTTTAAGTTGGAGGTTTTAAACACTTGAATTCCTACTAAAAACATAAGAATATGAAGATATATTCTGTGTTAAACCACGTTGATATTTGGGCATTTTTTTACTGCCTTGCACGATAAGACACAGGCATTGGCATTTTCATATCTCGGTTGTCTACTGGGTGGTTTTCCCATTGATTCCAACATAGTCCTGGTCACCAAACCTTTTGTAGTCTTTCTGTGCAGGGAAGGTTCCGGGACCAAGGTTCCTGTTCTTACTTTTGCAGTCATAACTAGGCAGTAGTCAGACAGTGCTGAGAGCCTGACATCACGTGTGTGTGACGCACTGGTGTGTCCTAAAGTGACCCGTGTGGCCTGGCTGGGAGGATATATAAACACTGCTTATCGATCGCCCCTTGCCCATGGCTGCTGATCTTTAATGACAGTAGGTATTGTGCAATCACCAGAGGGCAGAGAACAAAACCAGCCAAGTTCCCGGAGGAATGAGTTTTCTGAGCCAGTTCATTCTGATGTGGTGTTTTTACAACTACCCTGAAACCACAGGCCAAGAGACAATACCACAGTGCTGGAAACGAGCCCCCTGAAGAGAGACAGTTACACACTGATATCGATACTTTCAGCCTATCCTCATGAGACTTTGAAAATAATCAGAATGTTATCATTTTGCAATAAAATAAATCAGAAAATCTGAATACACTGTTAATTGCTTTAGTTAGCAGCAAACCATATAACTGTATCATCCTACTATAGTGCATTATAAACACACCATTCGCTTGAACCATAACGCTTTTGATCTTGGTTTGTATTCTGTGGGTGTGAACTGAAAAAAAGCAATCGTTTTCTGGGGACAAGAAGTGACAGATATATGAATCCAAAGGTCAGGCAGTAGTGGCGCACGCCTTTAATCCCAGCACTTGGGAGGCAGAGACAGGCAGATTTCTGAGTTCCAGGCCAGCCTGGTCTACAGAGTGAGTTCCAAGACAGACAGGGTTATACAGAGAAACCCTGTCTCGAAAAAAAAAAAAAAAAGAATCCAAAGGACTTAATGTTGCTAGACTGATGACTTTATATAAATAAAACATGAATTGGCATTTAACATTGTTCTCTCTCTCTCTCTCTCTCTCTCTTTCTTTCTTTCTTTTTTTTTTTTTCGAGACAGGGTTTCTCTGTGTAGCCCTGGCTGTCCTGGAACTCACTCTGTAGACCAGGCTGGCCTCGAACTCAGAAATCCGCCTGCCTCTGCCTCCCAAGTGCTGGGATTAAAGGTCAACATTGTCTCACATGACAAATTTTGCTATAATTCACACCTAAAATGGACTTGTTTCAAAATGAAAAGATAGATGAAATGTTTTTTAAATACTAAATTTTTAAAAGATACACCAAAGTAACAGATGTTCAGAGACACCATTTCCTTGACATCCGTCTATTAATTCTGCTATGTTTGAGTTCCATTGATGAAACGCAAATGGGTAAAGCTTGGGCAAACACGAAGTTTGGCTCCCTCTAGTGGCTCAGTCCTGTATTGCATTAGCGTCTTACAACAAATCTTAAGGGTTCAGTGTTACTTCAGTGTCTCTGCCATTGCTGTATGTCATTGTTTGTGGAACCAGGCTCCATTAAGGAGATGGCATTTTAATTTTAGTTGAAAATAAAGTAGTGGTTTTTCAGTATACATAAGAAACCATTTCAAAACAATTGAATATGACGGAGACTGTACTTTGAATTGCAGGTGAGATAGCAGGTATCCCTTATCTATAGAGAGACTGGAATTCTATTAAAATTAGGTGATCATAATAACCTCTCTCATCATAAACTCAAATTCAAATTGTGTTGAGGACCCTTGGCATGTTCAGTGACTCGTTAAAAACCTCTAACAGACGTTCACTGGACTGGGAAGGAGAAAGGCAGGGCCGTGGCCGGAGGTGACCCGTCCTGCTTGCCTGCTCTCCTTTAGTCCTCAGTCTCCACAGGCTTGTTTAAAGAATGCACATAGTCTGTTTGGTTTGTTTGCTTCCACTTGCTCAGTGCTGATTTCTGGTGTTACTGATTGTTAATATGAAGGAAAGGTTTATTTCTACAGAAGGGCTTTTGAATTGGTCACATGATTCACTTCCACTTAATTCTCTGTAACCTCACATAACTCGGCCCCTGCCCAGGACTTACAAAGAGTCGTTTCCATACACGTCGCTCTTCTTGTTCTGTGTCAAATAGTAATACTGCTCAATAGGGAGCTTTCTGAAAAGATAACACAGTAAACTGAATGTATTTTTACAAAAATACGGCACATCCATGAGACAGTAAGGGGCGAATAGGTGAACACAGCCATGACTATATAGAGCTTCTATGTAGAATATACAAGAGGTAATGCTTTACATTAGTCGTCAGGTAAGAAGTTTCCAGTCAACAGGATGGGACAGCGGGGGAATGTAAGGCGGTGGCTTTACCCTACTTGTCACAGCTAATGATCATTTATAGGTGACGAGCAGGGGAAGCTAAGCATCTTACAGTCTGTGGAACAAAGAACTGCTTGGCTCCAAATGCCTTTTGGGGAGACATTAAGTTAGAGTCTGGCATAAATCAGATGCAAGTTTCTTTCCTTGGTTGGCTCCTATTAATGGCATATGGTTTTCTTTTTTTATTGTCTGGTTCTTGTCTGGTGATAAAATTTGAATTTGTTTTTATCTTTTACACATCTTAAGTTTCTCTTCATGTAGTCACATTAACGGTTAAGTGCCATCATCATTACCGTTAAAGACTACCCAGAAAAAGTTCACAAGTCCTTTAGTTCACACGGAACTACAGGTCCATTTAATACTTTTTATCATCTGGCAGTAGTTTCGTGAAGAATCTACTTATGGAGAACTCAACAATTTGCTACTTGACTAAACTTACAAATAAAAGTGAAACTTCATGAAAGTGAAAACAAGGCCATACATTTTCATTATGTTGATTTATTCTTTCGGTGAATGGATGAATTGGGAGATGTCTGACTCGACTTAGAATTTCTGAAGACTGCACACTATGGTTAAGTGAGTATTGTTCAAAATCCTTTTAGAGAGTTTTCCTTAGATATAGTCATGCCAGGAAGAGGTGGGAGAGCAGTGATGTCTCCCACAGCTCGACCGGAGTGCTCTGCTGACAGCTAACCTTCCCTTAGCCTTGTTCTTTCTAGTGCTCCACTCAAATAATCCCGCCATGACATTTCCCTAAGGAACTAGTATCTGTACTTCTCATAGAGTCATCGAGGAAGAAGCTGCCTACCCTGTCCTAGTTTGCTATCTGTTGCTGTGATAAACAGTGACCAAAAACAGTTGGGGGAAAGGGGTTTATTACATTTTAGGTTACAGTGCATCATTAAGAGAAGTCAGGGTAGAACTCAAGCAAGAACCTAAAGGGAGGAGGTGCAGCCGAGCCCACAGGAGAGGAGCACTGCTCACTGGCTAGCTTCCCCTGGCTCGTGCTCAGCCCGCTTTCTTATACAACCCAGGAAGAGCTACCTAGAGAACACTGCCATTGGGATGGGCCCTTCCACATCAGTCATCAGTCAAGGAAATGCTCGCACACATGCTCACAGGCCAACGGGATAGAAACAATTCCTTAACGCACAGGGAACTAGTCCTTATCAAGTAGGCAAAAAATAATCAGCACATATCCCCGCAGGTAGTGGCTGTGAAACCAGAGAACCCAACTGACATGCCCTCCCCACCCAGGGAAAATGACCTGTGGTTTCGTAAGCAATATTTTTATGAACTAATTCAGGCTTGTCCTATCAGCTGGAAAGTATTTTGTATAGAAGGCTCTTTTGAGAGAGAAAGAAAAATACCATAAGAAAAGACAGTTTTTGCTGGGGAGAAGATAAATCATTTCTACAGTTTTTTTGCAGTCTGCTAGAAGGTAAGACTGTCTGAAAAGATGTTTTCAAGAGAAGTATGCTAAAACAACAGCTTTGACATAAAGGAACATGAGAAAAACAGATACATTAACCTAGAGTCTGGGTCAGGGAAGACTAGTGTTTCTAAGGGGAATAGTATTCCCTCCTCAGGGTCTTAAGGCTGTGTCCAATCAGATTTCTCTGAATATTTAAAAGTAGCCTTTTTGCCTCTCCCCACTTTTTTTTTCTGTTTTAAATACACTGGAGTTCTGTGTGAATACCTCTAATTCCTTTAGAATGTTGTGCCTTTTTAACATACAGATGTTGGGACGACAGCTGTGTGTTCCTCAAAGAGCTGTAACCCAGCTGCTGAGCCAATGCTCGCTATGTTCAAGTTATGGGGTAGATAATAAGTAGATGAATCATTAAATCAAACAGGTGGAGGTACTTAGAACTTTACCATCAAGCAAACCTGGGACCAAATCTCTACTGTACAGATCTGTAATATCTCATAGCTCCAGGGAAGAGTGACAGCCTCCAGTTTACAGACTTACCAGCTATAGCACAGTTAGGAGTTTCTGTGAGAGTGGAACCTTTAAGGTCTGTTGAGCAAGTGGTCGAACGTGAGACCCTTGTTATTTGTGATGTGTCTGCAATCTTCTCGTTTGGTCTCTGTGGGGGTCTTGATTTTCATTTGTTGACATCTAGAGAGGGTCACTGGCTGCAGGTGGCCCTTTATTATTAACATTTCATTTTCTAGCCGTGGTTTATCTTTCGTAATTTATGTCTTTCACGTGCTTTAGAATAACAAGAAACTAGTTACCTAGACTGTGAGTAAACCAGGCAACAGGCTTGTTAGATAAGGCAGGGAAGAAGGTGGGCTCTGTGCCACGGCTGTATGGAGTCCACTCTGGGTAAATATAATAACCTTTAGCAAATAATGTGGCATCTGATTTAATTTGCTGCTCCCCCCCTTTTTTTTTTTTACCTAGGACCTTATGTATGCTAGGCAAACTCTGCACCACTGAACACTGAATCTTTTTTTTTTCTTTTATGTTCCAGTTTTAGACAGGATCTTTCTTACCAAGTTGTCTAGGCCTTTAATTTCTGACCCTCACACCGCAGCTGTGCAGTCAGCTTGGCTTGCATACCTGCACCACCAGCCCCAGGCTCCTTTAGGTTTGTGTTTTGAATACCCTTACTGAAGGAATGACTTACTTAAAAATCTGAGCGGGGCAGTGAGCTCATGAGCAGAGGTGCCTGCTACCAAGACTGACCAATCCCCAGAACCCACATAGCACAAGTAGAGAACCAACTTTCAACGTTGTCCTCTGACCTCCATGTACGCCACCCCAGACACATAGGAAAAAAGAATCAGCCAGTAAATAAGTGTCCTGCAGACTCAAATACTACAGTAAAGACGAGTGAACAAACTGGAAAACTGTCTCAAACCAAGAACATCTGTATAAATTGGGCTAGCTTTCGCTCAAGCAAAAACATTTTTAATCTAATCTCCTCCTTCTACCTTTTATCTCATTTAATTTACATTTTATTCTATGCGTATGGCTGTATGTGCTTACATGTGTATCTCTGTATTACATGCATATAGTAACTATGTAGTCTAGAAGGGAGAGTTAGATCTCCCAGAACTAGAGTTAGCTGCCACCTGGGTGGATGCTGGGAACTGAACCCAGGTCCTCTGGAAGAGCAGCCAGTGCTCATAACAGCTGAGCCACCTCTCAACCCTCATTTGGTTTTACTAAGTGAGGAATTAATCAAAATTTCTAATCACAATACTTCAATCTCTCAAATGACAGCAACATAAAACGAATCCTACAGACTCCACACTGACTTCACAACTCGGTTTTCTATTTGTGTCCTTCTATAAGCAAGAAAAGGAGTCTAGAAGCAGACACGTTGACAAAGAACCAACAGGAAAAAACCGAGACACGGTTAGTGAAGACGCTACGTGGACACGAATGCTGGGATGTTCACTTACTTTGGCCAGATCTCTCCACCAAATCCATAGTGCTGATGTCCTTTGCTCATGAGACGGGGAGGCTCACACTTTGGCCTGTGTTCTTCGGGAAGGGAAACTGGAAGTATGCCACCATACTCCCTATCGGCGCCCCACCGGAGCCGGCACTGTGGCAGTGCCTCCCTCAGCTCCTGATACCTGTGAGAAAGGACACACTTCTGACTCTGCTTGACTGTGCTGAAAATCCCCTTCGATTCTTTAGGATCTTAGGGCTCTCGAAGGCTTCCTGAGCCCTGTGGGCTGAACTATGAGAGTGTAGGGGAGCAGTCAGAGATATGGAAGCGGAGCTCGGAGAGGCCTGAGCTGCCAGGTACTTCTCTCTCTGTCAGCACGGTACATGGCTTAGAGCACCCCCACCCCCACACATATACCCCCACACAGTAACTGCTAAGTATGATGGAGAATTAACACTCAGGAGTAGCTTACAAATAGAACTGAATGAAATGGCTAGATAAACAATTACTGAGCTAGGGCCCATGGACTTACTGTTTTTTTTTTTTTTTTTAAAGATTTATTTATTTTATTTATGAGTACACTGTAGCTGTCTTCAGACACACCAGAAGAGGGCATCAAATCTCATTACAGATGGTTGTGAGCCACCATGTGGTTGCTGGGATTTGAACTCAGGACCTCTAGAAGAGCAGTCAGTGCTCTTAACCGCTGAGCCATCTCTCCAGCCCGGACTTACTGTTTTGAAAATAGTATTTTACTGGAATACTGCATTTCATTTATGTACGGCTAGTCTGTGGCTGCCTTCACTCTGTCACAGGAGAACTATGATGAAACTATTAAGCACAAAATATTTTGTCTGGCTCGCTACAGAGAACATGTCCTGAGCTCTACACTAACCAGTTTAGGGAAGTTTGGTGACAGTCGCTCTGGGGTCCTATCAGGTCCTTTCTCATCTCTCCAGCTCTGACTATGATCAACGCACATGGTTTAGGGGGTCATGACAAGGGAAAATATTAAACACTTGTGATTAATGACATGCTAAGCTTTAATTCTTAAGTTTGTAAAGTTACAATTGAATCATAAATGAGTCAATTTCTCAATATCTGACCCCAGTAAATTACATTGTCCCAGAAGACAAGCCAGAAGGAAATGTTAATCAATCATGTGTACTGGCACGCAGTGACACTGGTAAGTTGAAAAACAAAAAAAATATTAAAATAAGAGGTAATGCCTAAATCAACCCCCCCATCACCCACCCCTGCAGTCTTTCTCTGTGTCCCGGCTGGCAGGGAATTCATGGTAATTCAACTGCCTTAGTCTACTGAAGGCCGGGATACACGGGAGTGAACCACCGAGCCCCGTATATTTCCTTTTAGTTTAGATACTCGGTGTGTGTATGTGCTGGAAATTGAATCTAGAGCTTCATGCTTCCGAGCAAGAGCCCTGCCACCAAACTGTTCCTCCTCTCTAAACTGTCACTAGAAAAAGATGCAGAAGGATATGTTGCTTCTTAACTTACTTAACCTTCTCAAAAGAGAAGAAATGAGATTATATAAAATAGTTGTTACTGTAATTGTTCCAAAACACACAAGCGAATAAAGTCATTGAAGTAACCTGTAAAGGTTACATTGTTCTTTGATCACTGGGTAAGCCAGAACCCTATTTCTGACTCTCTTACTACTTACAGTATGTTTGGCTAACCCAGTTTTCCTTGGGTTCTGCTGCCCCTCTTCTGTGTTCCAGAATACACATAGGTTAAGCCTGGTAATGTATGTTTTTCACAAAGCTTCTCAAGTGATTTTTTTTTTTTTTGAGACAGGGTATCACTTGGTAGCCCAGGCTGGCCTTGAACTCATGACAACAGTTCTTATTCAATGGTACTGTCTTAGCTTCCCAAGTGCTCAAATTACAGGGATAAGCTGCTACGATTCATTAATTAACCATAGGTGATTTAATGTACTCTGATTGCTTTTCCACTACATAAATAACAAAGTAGGGTGGTGTAATTATATATTTCCATTTAAATTGCCAAATTAACTCAAAATTTGTCACATTTTGTAAAGGGCGTGCTTATGTCTATGCTTAGAAACTAAGCTTCTGAAAGCTAACATACACAGGGACTTCGATTTCTCGTTACGACCAAGAAGAGTGATTCCCTGGCATGCAGGGGCTTTCTGTTTTTCATTGTTTTGTTTTGTTTTGGTGGGTACTCTGTGGTTTTCGTTGACCCAGAACTTGTTTGGAAGCAAGCTTCAGGTATGACAGTGTGGGGATGCTGCTGGAACTTTCCAGAGCATACATACAGAACGTCGAGGGAAAAGATCTTCTCTAAGCTGTCTGGTGGCTCCTCATGAAGGAGTTAAGAGGAAGGGTCGTAAGAGCACATGTTCATTGCTGTTCTGTCTGGAGACTACAGTAGGAAAACACTCACATGAAATAAAAGGCTTGCTTGTGAGAAGCCAGGGATGGTTGTTCCCAGACACTGTTTTAAATGGCTTCACACACTCTATGGATAACTGAGCATATGGGCACTTAACTTTCTCAAATGTTTTTGTCTGTTTTCAAAAGCACTGGTCATATCAAACATGTTTACATATTTCTTATTATATATTTTTTATATATTATGTATTATAATATATAATATATATAATGCCATATATATAATGCCATATATATATATATACATATATATGTATATATATATATAATATATTATATATTTTGCCTGCATGTATGTACGCCACATGTGTGCCTGGTGCTCACAGGCATTAGAAGAGGGCATCAGATTTCATACAGCTGGAGTATGAGCCAGTGACTGAACCTGGGTCCTCTGGGTCTTACAAACATCAAATGCTCTTAAAGCTGAGACATCTCTCCAGCCCAGGAAAAATTCCTTTGCAAAGAGCAGATTTATAAATTGAAATGGATCCATGAAACCCAACCAGGATGGTAAGAGACTAAATGTAAGAGCATTGTCTTGGAGAACCAGTGTTGGGGCTCAGTCCCTGAGGGAGACCCTTCAAGAGCTCCAGGCCTGGGGATAATTACTTATTATTTCACACATTTCAGCCTGAAAAAGCAGGTAGAAGTTACAAGAAAGAAAAAGCCTTCTTAGAAACATCTCAAAGAAAATGATCAACAATCAGGGACCATCAACGGTGGGACAGATTGCCTGTGTAGAAGCAGGGGATTGTGGGAGGTTTTTGTTTTCTGAGTGTGTGTCTATGCATGAGTGTGTGTATGGTACACATGTGTGTGCAAGTGCCCTAGGAGGCCAGGGGAGGGCACTGCATCTTCAGGAACTGGAGTTACTGGTGGTTGCAAGCTGCCACATTAATATAGGAGATAGGAACCAAACTTTGGTCTTGAGAACCAAACTTGGGTCCTTTGGAAGAAGAGCAAGTGCTCTTAACAGCTGAACTATCTTTCCAGCCCTACTTCAGAAGTGTTTAAACTTCTACAAAGAATTACTAGGGATTTGGCCACATGGAACTAGAAAAACACAAGACAAGAACACGACTACACAAGGTACTTAGAAGCAGAGACTTATTCTTCCTCTAAAAATGATTCAAGTAAATCTTGGTGGAAAAGCTGAGACAGAGTTTGGCCAAGTATGTGTCTGTAGCTTACATTTATCATAGGTGAAGGAGGTAATAGTTCCCACTCTTCTCATAGCTGTCATGAGGAACGAAAGAGCCTCAGCAAAACATGGCGCAGGGCTCACACAGCATCTTGTTTGCAACCAGTTCTGGGGTTCTTTCTGGGTGGAGGGCATTGGTGGGCAGGCTATTAGTGTATACCACAGTACTTTATTAAAACAAATTAATCTCCAAGTGAAGAAAGGGACCATTCTAAGGTTCTAGAACAGGGCTGGGGATGTAGCTTGGTGGTAGAGTTTGCCTAGCAGGCACGGTCTGGGTTCAGTCCCTAGCAATACACACACACACACACACACACACACACACACACACACACAGACATACACACCCTTCTAGAATGCAGTGGAAGGATATGATGCCTGCCTTTTTCTAGTATACAGTACTTTTCCAGTTTTAACAGATTAACCATGTAGTTTAGTCAGGTTTTGCCTTCTCTTTCATGTGATATATAGGAGAGCTAAAAGTGTGTGTGGTATAGAAAGTCACTAATGGGATGAAATCTTTCTTCTGCGTTTTCCTAATTTTTGTTTTACCTGTCTTCTGAAGCAGTTGGGCGAATAGTTGTTTCGTACGGGGTGTGCAGTCCATTAGAGTAAAAGGTGTTTGACAGAATGTCAGCTCCTTCAAGCTCCCTGCAACAGTAGGGCCTGCCGTGTATTACCTCCATGCTTCTTGCCTAAAAAGGCAGTCTGGAGAGTAAATAGATAAAAATGAACATTTGGTCTTGTAAACTGTCTTGGTTAGTATCTCAGTGACTCTGCCTTAGGTCAGTCAGGAAACATTTTCTGCTGCCAAAATTCTTCAAGTCATCGATGCACAAAAATCAGAGGGTTATTTTCTTACTGCCTGTTGGGGGTCTGTGGATGGATGCTGTCAAACCTGTAATAAAGTGACGTAAACTTCTGTGGAAATAAACCGAAGCAAACCTGCGAAGTGAAAGATGAACACAGTGAAACAAGCAAGGAGCCCCCTACTACAGTTCAGGTCCTGCCTCAAATTTAACCATATTCAAGAACAATCAGGTAACTTCTACCGCGGGGGCCTGTCTAAGCAGGGAGACTCGTCGTGAACACGTCCAGAGCCCTTCCTCTAAGGGCTCTGAGGATTCTGTTTCACAGGCAGTTAAACCGGGCGGCGCGGCACCTCTGGCCGCAGTGGGGACCCTGGGTTCCCCGGAGCACTGGGGAGAAGTCCGCCCCTCCGGAGGACGCGGGGTCGCTAGGCGCAGTGCAGCCAGGGGTGGCACGCACCTGACACATCTGCCCCGGAGCGCTGCCCGACCGCGCCTCCCCTTCCTGTCTCGGGAGCTGGTGGGTCTCCTCTCCGCGGGGCGTGGAATTTCGTGGTCTTCCGCACCTGCGGGCCCCGGGAGCGTGCGGGCAGGTGCGGGGGAGGAAGGCCGGAGGGCTGCGGGGTGGCCGGGGCGGGGTTGAGGCTGCCTGTGACGGCGGCGGTGACCGCGCACTAGGTAACACATCCTGAGGGTGGGGCGGCTGCGTGGCCGATCGCAGCGTCGGCCGATGAGCGGCGGCAGGGAGCTCCTTCAGAGGATCCCAGGCCACCAGAATTGGAACAGAGGCCGGAAGTGAGGCAAGAGGGCCTGGTGGCTAGGGGGAAGGTAGAACCGTCGCTTTTCCGCGTCAACCCATCCCTGGCCCTGGAGTCTCAGCTCCTTCACACCCAGGAGCCTCGCAGCCACAGACTCGGCCCCGCCCCCACCTTGGCCCCGCCCCACTGTCCCCGCCCATACTCTATCGCTCCACCTTCCCTGCAGACCTGGTCCCCTCCCTCCTTCCCAGATCCCGCCTCCTCCCTCGCTAAAGGTTTCCGCCTCCTGCGGGCACCAACCCCGCCCCCGCCCTGTCGTTCCCTTCGCCCCGCCATAGGCTGACCTCAGGCGCCCTCTGGTGGCACCACCTTGGCAAGCCTTTCGTCCCTGGACTATCTGGTCTACACTGTTGTCCTACAGTTGAGGCTGCTTTCTCAAGGTGTGGGGGGTAGCAAAAGCTCTGGTCCTGGGAAGGAGAGCGAGATCTTTGTGTAAAAAACAGACTGTTACAGTTTGCAGTATGATGTGCTCTTTAAGCTCATCAGAGTTACAGAAAAGCCCAAGGCAACTAGGTACGTCTTCTCCTAGCTACTGTCTCACCCAGTTTATCTCACAGCTCAGAAGAGTTGGAGAGCTACTAGTAGCCTGCTGAGCACTAGATCAGAAGAAGAGGACACTCTCAAGCCCTAAATTATGGATAAAGCTCTTGTCATAAACCAACAAGATGAAGAATTTGGGCACGGGGGCAAGTCCTGACGTATAGGAAGAGAGAGGATGGAATTTCTTGGTATCAGGGGAAAAAGCTATCGTCTTGCTTCAAATCAGTACGCCAGCCATGTTTGGCTTATTCTCGGTGCTTATGCTTCTGCAAAATTGAATTATTAAAAACTGCTTGGTTTTCAAGTCTTCTGAATTTATTATTTCCAACACTATTAGGATAAAGTAGTGGGAGTACCCCGACGATGGGTTGGGGCCAAGGCGTGTCACTAAGAGTTCCTGCTGCAGAGCAGATCGAATGCCAAGGGGTTTATTGGGGGAGGAAGAGCAAGATGCCTTCTCGGAGTGGAGACATGAGAGAAGAGACCAGAAGACAGTACCAGGCAGACGCAGATCTGGGTGGCCAGGATCTTTTAAAGGGTGTACATACTGCATAGTGGAAATGCATAACTTGTAGTGACGGTGAAAATGTACCGCCGCTGAGTTGCTGAGCGGCACACTGGCAGAGCAGCCAATTCACAGCATTCCTCCCGTTTGTTCATTATTAAAGGTGAAAAAACAGGAATATTGAGTCCAAGAATGGGTGCTGTCAAGAGCAGATATGTCTCAACAACAAGTGATTAAATAACATTAAATATCATATTCTGTGGATTTCTGACGTTTTTGAAAACTACCTATGCAAAGTAACCTGGACTGCTGTCCTTTAACTACTCTCCGATATTTCTGATTAAAATATCTTGAAAACACCCTTACAATTGAGTCACAACCATGAGTTTGCTATCTGGCCCTTAACATGCATGCTTAACCAACTAAAATCAGTTTGTAATGGCAGTCATAGAAGGACTTGGTCTAAGCTTTGTATTCTTAAATTTTTGTATCAATAGAAGATATTCATACCAATGAAAGTCTGAATTCTGTATCCAAATAAATTCTGTACCAAAGCAAGCAATCCTAACTTCAATTTTGTAACAATATAAAGATGTCTACCAAATGAGCCTATGGTTATACAGTCAATACTAGCTATTTCCTCCCTGTTCAAATTATGACCATTTCTAAATTCCGCAGTAAGACAACCTAGAAAAACCACCTCCAGACCCCCCAAACCCAGGGAACAGGGACGAAGAGTCTCTATAACTTCTTCCTGCTGAATTTGGGTGCTGAGATATCTTTAAGGGTGGGAAGGGTAATGTGAGAGTTGGTTAGTCCTTAAAAAGGCCACACCAACCATTGTTATTAGTCTCTGATGTCTGTGTTCTGACTGGATCCGTCTGAAAATCCATGACATTGGGAGTTCTATCGGGTCAGTTCATCATGTCTGAAGATGAACCTCACACCAAAGCTGAACACTCTGCAATATACAAATCTCTAAACGGAATTTCAGTACCATCACGATATCTGCGTGGATTGTGCTAGTCTGTGTAAGGTGTACAGAGTAGTTAGGAATAAAATTTTGCTCCTTGTTTGAGCATGCGAAAGAATCTTTTATATGAGCCAATTTTTATAATAACCAATCGTTAAGTCTTCATTCATGCTATGTGAAGGATGGCACAAAGGATCTTTACCATTTTGATTCTCTTGAATCTAGTTCTTCAGGGGACCCCACTCTGTTATATCTGATCCATATAACTCTGGAAAATGTCCAGAGTCTAGTCATCTTTTCTAAAAACACAAACACAAAGACTTTCTCCCAAATTAGTATGTCCTTTAGCCAGTAACCAGGAAAATTTTAGCTTGACCTCTCTCCCAGAGGAATAAGATAACCACAAAATTCAAAATCATACTCAATTTTCTGTTAAACAATTTAAAACAAGAAAATTAAATGCTATTTGAGCCTTTATTAGGCCTTTTCTAATCTGAAAAGCCAGGATTTTTAATCCAAAATTTTCCTGGGTCCCAAGTGAAAAAGAATGAGTATCCTGTAAGAGTTTATTAGAGAATTTGATCTTTATATTTCCTTTTATTATCTTATTTGGAGGCTGTAGCTTTTTTAATAGTTCAGCCTCTGCTTGCCCCACAGGGGCTCCCAGCACATCTGGGCCCTTTACCTGCATGAGTTTCAAACCGAGGCAAAATTCCCCATGTGACAACATCTGTTTCCTCTTCTAACTTTAAACATAATTAAACCCAACTCCTATTCATACCTGCATGTAGGAGGCGGGCAGTCCTCACTTACATTGTTTCTATTTATTATTTATTATACCTGCATGTAGGAGGCGGGCAGCTCTCACTTACATTGTTTCTATTTATTATTTATTATACCTGCATGTAGG
>NW_021620687.1:1619215-1641949 GCF_004785775.1 Grammomys surdaster
TGTTTCTATTTATTATTTATTATACCTGCATGTAGGAGGCGGGCAGCTCTCACTTACATTGTTTCTATTATAACAGGAGAACTCAGAGCCTGAACTGGGTCTATCCCTGTGTTTCTTCATTTAGAATCAGGGGTGCTGGAGTCACAAGACCCCTCTCCTCTCACTGAGGGACCGATTCTCCCACAGTTACGACAAGAATCATAGATCCTTAGTGGATTCTTGCCTACCACATGGGACATCATCTGTAGAGTGTAGTTTATAAAAACAGTCCACACTAAACCAGCTAGGCACCTGCAACAGTGGCCTTGCCAACCCCCAGTGGCCAGCCCCATGCAGCAGTCTTGCCCTGGTCCCCACAGTTAGCTGCTGCCAGGTTGTTCACACTTCCCAGGCCATCCACCTGTGGCTAGTCTACAGAAAGCCAGCTGCTGCTAGCACTTCCCCTTAGCCCTTCTAAATGACAACACCAAAGACTTGTAATGTACCAGCCAGATTTATAAGGGTAGATCTCCAACCACAAAATGCCCATGCAAGGAGCACAAAACTCAATTGATACAAATACAAGCTGCACACCCAGATCGGGCGAATGTATTCTACACTATTCTATTTACCACCTATGAAATTCCCAGTTACTTATGGCCTCTAGGGTCACGTGGTTCAGCTCCCTCTTCTACCTTTCCTTCTCAATTTACTCTTTCTTCTCTATTTTTCCCTTCTCTAAAACTTTCAGCTCTGCCTTTCTTCCACTGCCCAATCAAAGGCTCTAGGCTTATCTGACCATAAAGATTTCACCTGACCTAACCCAAGTATAGACACTCTGGAGGAAGCAGAACATACAAACAGCAATCCACAACTCCCGATGGTGAGGACCAGTGCCCTGCAGTTCTCTATGCTAGACCTATTCACCCTAGACCTCTCAGCCACCACAAACAAAAGCATGTTCAGGAAGAGTTCCCAGTTCGACAGAAAACTTAAGAAAGCAGAGTCCGCATGTCCTTTAAAATCCTTCAGAAAGAGTGTTTTGAAAGGTGACACAGAGTCTTCAGGAGACCACAGTCATGATGGAGTCATATGCTGCTGATCCTTCTGTCTTTGAAAGGGGCTCTGCAGGAGAACAAGGTTGGGAAGGACTTGGTGGTCATGTACTAGAGTAGGAAAGGCTGTAAGAGTAGGTGCCAAAGTTGTCACACTAGCTGCTATTGGTAGAAACATCAGGAGCTGACTACCATACTCAATGCCCAGTTGGAGGGGCTGCTAGGTGGTGCCACAATCCTTCAAAGAGCAATACAGGACACTGGCCACAGTTCTGGATACCACTTGACACAAGCCATCTGTGCAGGCTACCCACAAGCAAGGAGGCAGACAGAAGTTCCTAGGTGATCTACAGCTGGACCTGAGGACCACCCTGCTACATCTGGAAATTCTAGGCCTTGTCCACGTGAACTGAAGATGTTCCAGCAATGTACTATTCTGAAATTTTCATACACTTTTTCTACACTTTCCACTTGGGAAATTTTTAGCACTTCTGGTTTGTGGTTTTGATTTGAGAAAGGGTCGCTCTGCAGAGTCCTGGCTGTCATTAAACCAAGTGACCACTAGGTCCCCAGTCCTTGTCTTTGCTAATTTAAAGACTAAATAAATTCTGATTGATGTGTGCTCTCACTCTGAATATGTGTGTGTGTGTGTGTGTGTATTCGTGTGTATGTCTGTGTGTGTGTGTCTGTGTGTCTGTGTGTGTCTGTCTGTGTGAGTGACAGGGAGAGAGAGAGAGAAAGAGAGAGAGAGAGAGAGAGAGAGAGAGAGAGAGAGAGAGAGAGAGAGAGGATAGAAATACTCTTTAATGCAAGCTCAGGAGTGACAGAAATCTCCTGTGGAGCAGGGATTAAGGACTCTCAGTATGAATAAAAATGGTGAAAGAGGGACACAGGGCTTCCTCTATTTTTCCAGAAGTGCAATGGCTCTTCCTTGTTGAAAATTGACTATATCGCGAAGGAACCACAGTCCAGAATTGGGGGGCTCACCTGTGATTCAGATCTTGAGGGTGAAAAACACAAGTTTCTGACCTGGATCTTGGTATGTGGATCTTGGGTCATAGTGTCCCTGAAAAGCTTAGGCCCAGGCAACGTAGTACACACCTTTAATATCGGGAATCTAGGCCAGGAGATCTGAGTTCAAGGTCAGCCTAGGACAAAACAAGTCCCAGATCCAGTCATGGTGGCACACACCTTTAATCTGGGCCACACCTTCCGCTGGAGACCTACATAAGGACATTGGGAGAAGGAAGGCTCACCCATCTTCACCTGGCTTGCATTTATTTGCCAGCACTTCGGTGGTTAACTACTTTGACAGAAGGCCAGCTGACACAAATACCTAGTTTGGACCACGTAGTGTGAAGGAGCAAGTACAAGATCCTTGGACATCCCATTGTTGGGGAGTTGGACTCCAGAGTGTAAGTTATCACAGTAAATCCCTGCAATACCGAGTGATAGTCTCTCTGTGACTCTAGAGAACCCTGACTAACACAAGAAGCCTGGATGTCTACAGATTAGACGCGCAGTTTTGAACACCATGAGAAGCACTTTTAGTCTGTACTCAAAGGCAACCAAAGGAACTTTCAAACCCTGAGCTTAGGACTATGGTAATAGTAGTGGTTTCCCAGAGCTAGACTAATAGCTTATCAGAACTTCATTGATTAACTCTGAACTTGCTTTCACTTCTACCTTAAATCACCTCCTTAGAGTCTAAAACATTTTCTTAGGTCCTCCCAAGTTAAACTTTAGTACTCTCAGACCTTACAAAACTTTACAGCGTTCTTCTCTCCCCTCCCCAGGTAAGTGAGGTTGTCACCCAAGAGCTGGAGAGTCAAAGTGGCTCTTAGACACTGGGAGCGAGATGGACATCCTGAAATCAGAGATTCTTCGGAAGCGGCAGCTGGTGGAGGACAGGCACCTGCTGGAGGACAATAGAAAGTACTTCAAGCGGGGTAAACTTGCAGAAAAAGAAGAGGTAGCATATTTTGAAAGATGTAGCCACAAGATACAGCCAAAAGAGGATGACCAGAAACCACTAACGTCATCAAATCCAGTGCTGGGACTTGAACTAGCAGAGGAAAAGCTTCCTATGACTCTTTCTAGGCAAGAGGTCATTAGAAGACTAAGAGAACGAGGAGATCCAATTCGACTGTTTGGTGAAACCGATTATGATGCTTTTAAACGCTTAAGAAAAATAGAGATTCTCACACCGGAAGTTAACAAGGGCTTAAGGAATGATCTGAAAGCAGCTTTGGACAAGATTGACCAGCAATACTTGAATGAAATTGTGGGTGGTCAGGAACCTGGAGGGGAGGACACACAGAATGACCTGAAAGTTCACGAGGAACACACCAGCATTGAAGAGTTAGAGGCCCTGGGGGAGTCCTTAGGGAAAGGGGACGATCATAAGGATATGGAGATCATCACCAAGTTCCTCAAGTTCCTCCTTGGTGTTTGGGCTAAAGACTTGAATGCCCGAGAGTACTACGTGAAATGCAGCGTGCAGGGCAAACTGAACAGTGCTACCCAGAAGCAGACCGAGTCCTATCTCAGACCGCTTTTCAGAAAGCTCCGGAAAAGGAATCTTCCTGCTGATATCAAAGAATCAATAACAGATATCAGTAAGTTCATGTTGCAGAGAGAGTACGTGAAGGCCAATGAAGCTTACCTTCAGATGGCCATTGGAAATGCCCCCTGGCCTATCGGTGTCACTATGGTTGGTATCCATGCCAGAACTGGTAGGGAGAAGATTTTTTCCAAGCATGTTGCACATGTTTTGAATGATGAAACCCAACGGAAATACATTCAGGGACTGAAGAGATTAATGACAATTTGCCAGAAGCACTTTCCTACAGACCCATCGAAATGTGTGGAGTACAATGGGCTGTAAGCTCTCTGTGTGGTGTGTGTGGAACAGGAAGCCCCTGCCCCGGCAAGTGGACTTCTGGCCTTACCACAGCTACGAGGGTAGAGTTCCACAGTGGGGCTCCACCTGGTGCAATTCTTGTTGACTTCAAGAGCTGTGTGGGCTTCCACAGGGTATTGGACTTCAAACTAATCTTTGTGTGTTGATTTCGATTTAATCATTTGAAAAAAAATGAAGTTCGAAACATGTTCTCTGTAGTTAAAAGGTGTAGACAACCATCACTCAGGAAAGGGGGTTGGAGAGGACCATTCTCAAGACCCAAATGTATCATTAGAATCTTAGAAACAGTTGAGGTTGGCTCTGGACTTTCTGTAAATTATTGTGATTTGCACATTTTTCTATGTGGTATTTATAGAAAATATTTTTTGTATTTCGACAAAACGGTGGGTCCATTTAATGGTTCCTTTACAGTTTTCACATATACTTGCATATTTTGCTGTCTTGCAGTAGAGTTTAATGTGTATTTTTCGTGCTGGAGAGATGGCTCAGCAGTAAGAGCATTGACTGCTTTTCCAGAGGTAATGAGTTCAATTCTCAGCAACCACAGGTTGCTCCCAACCATCTGTGATGGGATCTGATGCCCTTTTCTGGTGTGTCTGTGTACTCATATACAAACAATAAATAAGTAAACCACTAAAAAAAAAAAGTGTTATTTTTCTTGTGTTTCAGACTTGCTTTTCTTTCTAAGCAGAGTACATTAGTCACCTTTTCAGAAAGACAGAATGACTAGGAGATAGAAGGTGGAAAGCGAAGATGGCTACTATGCCAGCATAAGTTCAGAACACCAGATGTGGAGGACAGGGTGAGGAAGTGGGCCTTGGAGCCAGCTGAGAGCCACACACTCATGACTGGATGTTGGAGAGAGTCCCAGCCTTCACTGTGCCTCACTCAGTCCTCAGTCCCCTCACAAAATGAGGACTTGCTCTAGATCTTACAGAGTGGAGCTTTCATCATCATGACCACTCACTCAACTTGTGTGCAAGTTGGCAGTGGTGTCAGCAAAGGAAGAGTGGGTGGGCTGAATCGGGAGTGATAGCTTCTCGGGGCCATGCTCTAACTACAGATTTGGGTAAGCCGGTCCATCTGGCTGATTTTTGACCTCCTTATCTGTTAGAGATAAGAATCCATTACTCACACCTATACTGTTTAAGTAAGATGCTGAGTCTGCTGCTTAATGGATGACAAAAGGTCATTATTATTGCCTATTGCAGTGTAGACCAAGGGCTTTCTGGGGCCCTGTGACTACGATGGGATTGTATGTACTCATGTAACAATAACAGTTGTGTCAGCGATAGCGGTAAAGGATGGTTAGGTTTTTCCTGTCTTTACTTCAGTCAATCCATGGAGTGCAGAGGGCAGGGCCTAGAGGCTACTGTAGGTGGTTCAGGATCACAGTTGTTTATGCTGGCCCCTCTTGAGAAAGAGGGAAAGCCACCTTTGGCAACTGAGGGTCCAAGGCACGCATAGGTAGGATGGCCTCTGCCAGTTACTTGCAGGGTGGTGGCTGTCTTGGGTTGAATCAGTGTCCCTTGCACTCCAGCTGAAGCCTTTTCTTAGGATTCAATCAGGTAGAGCTTAGGGGCATTTGACAAAGAAGAACTTTTGGGAGCTGTGCAGCAAGTCCCTACTGTGACACGTGGTTTTGTTATGTAGGTCTTCTTTATAAATCCTATAGGAAATGCCCAAGTCACTCAGTCTTCACTGTTAGGTCACACAGCATGGTCAGTCTTTTTATGTTACCTTCCTTTCTGTTAATATTCCACTTCAAGAAGAAACTATATCTTATGACATCTGTACTCCTAAAATTGATCTGTGGTGTTTTTTTTTTTTTTTTTTTTGAGCTAGTTTTGTTTGTAAGGGGATATGTGTTCTACAGGACTGTGACTTTAGCCATTTTGAATTTGGGTGGAGAGAAACACGTTCAAATATGTGACTCTCTCAGTAAAGTTTTTTCATAACTAATTAAAAAAGCTTTGTACATATTAAAGGAGCTGAATAGAAAGTTTGGGGACATGTAGGAAAATAAGCTTTCAGTCAAGTCATAGAAATTTTACTTCTGCATATGCTATATATTTTTGTATCAAGATTGTTTTTAAAACAATAAAGACATACCTTTCTTTTTTTAAAAAAAAACCAAAAAATCCTAATACCTTTTAAAAAATCCAATTATCACGAGACACAGGTGGTTGGTGACACGTAGCAGTCACTGTAGTTTCTCTAAATGTAATGAAAAACCCTCTATTGGAATATGTTTGGTGAGTTTATTTCTGTTCTGAGCCTGGTAACAGTGGAAACTGTGTAGACCTAGCAGTGTCCCTAGGACTAGAAGTGCTGTGGCCTGTGTTTTATGCAGGAAGAGAGCAGAGGCGGCAGCTGAAGCCCTGGCTGCTGCTGCTGCTGTTAAACTGACAAGTGTCTCCAAGATCAACTTCACCTGAGAAGGACGGATTTCACCCGACCTTTCTTCTTCAGGAGACACAGATCAAGCAGCTTCTGAATCCATTGAAAATGACAAACTCCCCAGCTACCTGGACAGTCACCCTAGGTTCCTCGGTGGTCAGTGGGGACCAGAGTTCACAGGGCAGCAGGAGTGTTTAGCTACCAGGCCCAGAAGATGGGACAGACTTTCCTGTGGGGCAGGAATTTGGGGAGATTGGCCTACTTTGTGTAGGTAGAACAGGCTAATCAACTCTCTAGTGTTTTGCTTGTCCATCTTGGACAGTGTCCTGACAGCAGTCAATATAAGGGCCAGATTTTTTTTTTTATTGTAGCATGTAGTTTAAAAACAACCAACATATGCTTAACTGGTTAGGCACCAGTAAGGTGGTCTTACCAACCCACAGTGGCAAACCCCATGTAGCAGTTTTTCCCCACAGTTAGATCCTGCCAGGCCATCTACCACCTGTGGCTAGCCTACAGCAAGCCAGCTGCTGCTAGCACTTCCCCTTAGCCCTTCTAAATGATAACACCAAGGACTTGTGATGTACCAGCCAGATTCATAAAGGTAAATCTCCAATGACAAAATGCACATGCAAAGAACACAAAACTCAATTGATATAAGCACAAGCCGCACACCCAGATCAGGCAAATGTACCTACATTACTCTATTGCCCATCTGTGAAATCCCCAGATATTAGGGCCCCTAGGGTCACGTGGTTCATCTCCATCTTCTTCTCCTTCCATCTTCTTTTGTCCTCCATTCCCTGTTTCTTCCCCTCTCTAAAACTTTCAGCTCTGCCTTTCTTTCCATTGCCCAATCACAGGCTCTAGTCTTATCTGACCAATTAAGATTTCACCTGACTGCACCTGAACATAGGGACTCTTGAAGAAACAGAAAATACAAACAGTAAGCCACAACATTTTCCCCTTTTGTTCCAATTGAAGGGCTCTTTTCTCTCATGTATAAATTGAACACAACTATTATTCTGTAATTTATAAAGTATAAGATACACTTAAGACCCAGTTCTTCATTTTTTTTCAGTTAAATAAAGCAGTCTATCATCTGTACTAACTTAGGCTTATAATTTTATACCTGTTATGTCCTGGTTTCAGATTTGATACCATCTGAAAATCATCCTCTCAAATCTGTATCTTCTTTCTCAAAGCTAAACACCTTGGGTTGGCTGAGAGTCTACAAGTAGTCTTCAACCTCGTTGAATTCTGAGAGTGACATAAAATTTACCTGAAAATATAGGAAACACCAACACAGCTTCCAAAACAGAAATTGTAGAGACAGCTGCCTACCTACACAGTCCCCTGTTTCTCAACACATTGGAGCTTCAGTCTGTGGCTGTTTGGCCCAGGATCATCTGACAGACCTTTGTAACACAGAATTTTGAAGGACTGATTACCCTGTCTTGGGAGAGATTATCAGTTGACTATTATGCATAGTGTGTTTTGTTTCTGGACAATATTTTTTGTCTGTAGATGAATAGGTAATTTCTGCCCAGTGGCTTCTTTGCATGACGTACAATCTCACCTGGAGGTATACTCAGTTTCTTCATTGAATCCAAGAATGGGGTGCTGTCAAGAGCAGATATGTCTCAACAACAAATGATTAAATAACATTAAATGTCCCATTCTGAGGATTTCTGACATTTTAAAAAACTATGTAATCTGAAGTATTGTCCTTTAACTACTCTCCGATATTTCTGGTTAAAATATCTTGAAAACACCCTTACAATTGAGTCACAACCATGAGTTTGTTATCTGGCCCTTAACATGCATGCTTAATCATCTAAAACCCATTTGTAATGGCAGTTATAGAAGGACTTGTTCTAAGCTTTTTATTCTTAAATTTTTGTATCAACAGAAGAAATTCATACCAATTAAAACCTTAATTCTGTATGAAAATAAATTCTGTACCAATGTAAGAAATTATAACTTCAATTTTGTAACAGTATAAAGATTTTACCAAATGAGACTATGGTTATACAGTCAATACTAGCTATTTCTTCCCTGTTCAATTTTTTTTATTGGATATCTTATTTGAATTTCAAATGTTATCCTGTCTTGAGGTCTCCCCTCCAGAAACCCCTTTTATATTTTTTCTCAAATCGTAATTAATTCACACAGTGGTATAAACACAGAAAGGCAGGATGTGGGGAAGGGAATGACACTGGAGTGTGGGTGTTCAGGGGGAATACAGCTATCTTCAGAACTGGGTATCAGCTGGATGAAGGTTCAGGGAACAAGTCACTATGACTCTGCCTATGACTCGCTTGTCCTTATCTAAGTTGGTTTTGTCTGCCAAGGCTACCTATTTACAAGGTCTATGACAACTCAGGCTTGTAAATGTCCACAAAAGCTGCCTGTTTACAATAGCTTATAGTCATGTTTCAATGTTTTTCCACTGAGACCCAAGACTTGGTGTTAGTATACATGTATGACAGGCTTATTGCTGATTTTAGGCCTATGGCTGATTTTAGGCCTTCAGTGTGTAAGAAGGGCTGCCCCTGACATCTCCTGTCTTCTCTAAGTATAGAAGGGCTGTGGCAATTCTAAACTTGTGAAGGCGGGGATAGAGGCCTGACCTCCAGTATTTGAAGGGGACCTTGTAATGGCTCCAGTTCCCCTGTCATTGTCCAGTGAGGCATGAGGGCCATACCCATCCTGATGTCTTTTTCCTGGAGAGGGGATACTTTTGACATCAACCCCTATGCAGTCAGGCTTGTCCCTCAGGGAACCCAGAGAGATATTTTTATCTTTTATTTATATTCCCTTGCAGTGCTTAGCCTCGAAGCCTAAGCAAGAATTCAGATCGCTTGTCAGAGGGGGTTCTGGGTGGCCCCTCTCTGCTTGGTCTAGGGGCAGAAG
Organism: Grammomys surdaster; assembly: GCF_004785775.1. Lineage (NCBI taxonomy): Eukaryota > Metazoa > Chordata > Mammalia > Rodentia > Muridae > Grammomys > Grammomys surdaster. Next base: position 1,628,489 of record NW_021620687.1, read on the forward strand.
TCCCCCCTTTTAGGTTGGGTGGAGATGGGTTTTGGAAACGCCCTGTATAAAGTAACAACCTCATCTTGAGCCTTGTGGTCCTCCATAGCTAACTTATGACAATGTATCTGAGTAGGTTTTGCTACCAAATTATTTATCTGTTGTATCACAGAGTTAGTCTGCCTATCTGAGGGCCAGGGACCAGCAGAAAAAAAGCAAAAAGAACCCAAATAATGGTCCCAAGATGGGAGGAAATAGGGTTGACAACCTTGGAGAGGCTGAAAACCAATTCTCGGTACCAGCATTCATCTGTCTCTGTTTTTTCTTAGGGCCTTCACTACCTCTCTTCATGCTCTCTTCAACCCTCCTTGTCTTGTCTATGTAAAGGCAACATTCTTCTTTAAGGGCTGTACACAGTCTAGAGTTGTACACAGCCTTTTCTATTGTAATAGAGTAAATCAAGTCACATAAGGATCTTTGCGATTTTAGGAGGTCTCTTCAGACAGCGAAACGAGGGATTTCTTCAGATTAGTGATGTCAGTCTCTAGCTCTTTGATGTTTTTGTCAGTGGCCCTTCAAAGGTCTGAGTAGTATAAGTTCGGAGGCCAGCATCTGGATTAGAACTTCTAACAGCAGACATCACGGGTGATTCATTTTTACCTGGGATGCTGCCTGAGTTAAAGCTCCTGGGAGTCCCTCTTTCTCTCGGTTTTCTGGGGTTGGATACAGAGCTGCTGCCTGTGACCTGCTGTATGCTCAGGCCCAGACCGGAAGTCCCCCGTTCAAATTTTGACCATTTCTAAATTCTCCAGTAAGACAACTTAGAAAAACTACCTCCAGACCCCAAAACCCAGGGAACAGGGACGATGACTCTTCATAACTTCCTTCCTGCTGAATATGGGCGCTGAGATATCTTTAAGGCTGGGAAGAGTAATGGGAGGGTTGGTTAGTCCTTAAGAAGGCCACACCAACCATTAGTCTCTGAGGTCTGTGTTCTGACTGGATCCATCTGAAAACCCATGACATGGAGAGTTCTAGCAGATCAGTTCAGCATGTCTGAAGATGAACCTCACACCAAAGCTGTACACTCTGCAATATACAAATCTCGAGACAGAATTTAAGTATCATCACGGTATCTGTATGGATTGTGCTAGTCTGTGTAGGGTTTACAGAGTAGTTATGAATAAAATTTTGCTCCTCCTTTGGCATGTGAAAGACAATCTTTTTATGATGCAATTTTAATAATAACCAATCATAAGTCTTCATGCTATGTGAAGGATGGCACAAAAAATCTTTACCTTTTTTGCTTGATTATCCTGAATCTAGTTCTTTACAAGGTCTCCCCCCTCTGTCATATCTGATCCATACAAACCTGGAAGGTATCCAGAGTCTAGTCACCTTTTCTAAAAACACAAACACAAAGACTTTCTCCCAAATAAGTATGTCTTTTATCCAGTAACCAGGAAAACTTTTAGCATGACTCCCAGAGGAATTAAGATAACCACAGAACACAACATCACACCCATCTTGGCATTAAACAATTTAAAACAAGAAAGTTAAACGCTATTTGAGCCTATCTTAGGTCTTTTCTAATGTGTAAAGCCAGGATTTTTAACCCCAAATTCCCGTGGAGGCCATGTTAAAAAGAATGAGTATCCTGTAAGAGTTTATTAGAGAATTTGATCTTTATATTTCCTTTTATTATCTTATTTGGAGGTTGTAGCTTTTTTGATAGTTCAGACCCTCCTTGTACCACAGGGCCTCCCAGCACATCTGGGCCCTTTTCCTGCACAAATTTCAAACCGAGGCAAAATTCCCCATGTGACTGGGAGCAACATCTGTATCCTCTTCTAACTTTAAACACAATTAAACCCAACTTCTATTAATACCTGCATGTAGGAGGCGGGCAACTCTTACTTACATTGTTTCTATTATAACAGGAGAACTCAGAGCCTGAACCGGGTCTATCCTTGTGTTTCTTCATTTAGAATCAGGGATGCTGGAGTCACAAGACTCCTCTCCTCTAACTGAGGGACTGATTCTCCCACAGTTAGGACAAGAATCATAGATCCTTAGTGGATTCTTGCCTACCACATGGGACATCATCTGTAGAGTGTAGTTAATAAAAAACAGTCCACACTAAACCAGCTAGGCACCTGCAACAGTGGCCTTGCCAACCCCCAGTGGCCAGCCCCATGCAGCAGTTTTGCCTTGGTCCCCATAGTTAGCTGCTGCCAGGTTGTTCACACTTCCTAGGCCATCCACCTGTGGCTAGTCTACAGAAAGCCAGCTGGTGCTAGCACTTCCCCTTAGCTCTTCTAAATGACAACACCAAAGACTTGTACCAGTTAGATTTATAAGGGTAAATCTCCAACCACAAAATGCCCATGCAAGGAGCACAAAACTCAACTGCTATAAAAACAAGCTGCACACCTAGACAGGGCAAATGTTTTCTACACTACTCTATTTCTGACCTATGAAATTCCCAGTTACTTATGGCTGTGAGGGCCATGTGATTCAGCTCCATCTTTCCTCCTATCTTTTGTCCTTCATTCCCTCTATCTTTCCCCTCTCCAAAATTTTCAGCTCTGCCTTTCTTTCCACTGCCCAGTCAAATGTTCTATACTTATCTGACCAATAAAGATTTCACCTGACCTAACCCAAGTATAGACACTCTGGAGGAAGCAGAACATACAAACAGCAATCCACAACCCCTGATGGTGAGGACCAGTGCCCTGCAGTCCTCCGTGAAAGACCTATCCAAGTATGTTAAGGAAGAGTTCCCAGTTTGAAAAGTGTCAAAGAAAGCAGAGTCCATATGTCCTTTAAAACCCTTCAGAAAGAGTTCTTTGAAAGGAGAGACAGAGTCTGCAGGAGACCATGGATATGGAGTCATATGCTGCTGCTGTTGCCTCTGTCTTTGAGAGGGACTCTCGAGTAGGAGAAGGCTGAGAAGGATTTGGTGGCCATATACCAGAGGTGAGACAGAAGGAGGAGGTGCCAAAGGTATCACACTAATTGTTACTTTGGCAGACATATCTGGAGCTGGCTACTGTACTCAATGCCCAGTTAGAGGTACTGGGGCCTTTCTAGGTGGTGGTAGAGAGCTTCAGAGAGCAGTAAAAGGCACTCCACTCAGTTCTGGATACCACTTGACATAAGCTACCTGTGCCATAGTAATGAAAATAGGGCAAGAAATAAGTCAGCATGAATTATATGTGGAATAGGTGAGAAAGGCTCTAACGACGTGAGGAGTAAACGTGGAAATTCAGCATTTGTTCTCACCGTTTGATTTCATTAAAGAGTTATGTCCTTGGTTTCCTCAAGAAGGAACCATTGATGAAAAAAGATGGCATAGAGTTGGAGATGCACCAAAAGATTTTTTACAGGACATTTGGGCCTGAAAAGGTCCAAATTACTGCCTTTTCATATGGAACATGATAAATGAAATGATTTCAACAAAGTGTCCCTCAGTAGTGGCAGTCATTGAAGAGGGTGAAAAAAAATTTAAAGACAGTGAAAGGAAAGGAAAAGACAAAAGAAAGGGTTGATTCATCTAAGGAAGCAATAGATTTAATTTCTCTAGATAGTGAGAAGGGAGCCACCCCTCAAAGGTCATCCAATTGGCCTCAAAGTTTGGATCAGACTTTAGAGCCAGAATCCAAGGGGGAAGGAAACAAAAGCAAATAGCAGTTCTCGGCCCAAAATAGAAAAATGACTCAACTGTTCAAAAGGAAAAGATAAAATGCATATACCCAACATTAAAATTCAAAATCCAACCAAAGGTTGATGACAATTTGTCAGAGTCAGACTGGGATGACCTAGAAGAAAAGGTGGCCTGTTGTACTAATTATTTAAAATGGCCTCTGGTCAAACGGACTATCTAAGCTGCAGTGGTTCTGCCTAGCTCAGGTGCCATGTTCTCAGCCTGAGGCCACGAACGCACCCACAGCTAGAAACAGCCAGGCAGAAACACCAGCCCTGCCACCCACGAGACGCCAGTGTGGGAGATGGCTCTGCCAATCTTCCACGCTGTCTTCACAAGGCTGAGCATTGCCCAGACCATCCCACATCATCCATGCAGACCAAGTAAGAAAATGAGACTCCAATGCTTAAAGATTAATCAAAGGCTTTATATGTTTGGCAATGCTCAATAACAAAATGCCCATACAAAGAGAGTTGTTTCCCAATTAGCTAACTCTAAAAGTTGTTACCTGTGACTGTTCTCCATACCTGCATGGCTCTCCATCACACCTACATCTCTGCTCTCTAAATTCTCCTCTTCCTCTCCTTACTCCTCTCCACTTTAGCTCCTCCTACATATCACCCTTTGTTAAAATTAAACTTTCTCTCAAAATACAATTAGAGCATAACTATACCAATTTGTATCAGTAAGGTACAAGATATACCTAATACCCAGTCCCATCATTTTGTTGACTAAAGAGAACCTCTGTCAGCTCTCCTAACTAGAAGACTTAGTTCTCAACCTGGCTTATGTCCTGGCTTCAGAATGAATGTCAGCTGAAAAACATCCTCTCAAATAGTTTCTCTTAAAGTAAAAAGCCGGGATTGGCTATGAGACTATAAGTCTTCAACCCCGTCAGAAATCCAGAATGACTGAATTAACTGAAGATATGGGAAGCACAAAGCATAGCTTCTAAAACTTAGCCAATTTATAGAGACCGCTGATTACCTGGACAGTCCCTTACTTCAAGACGTTGGAGCATCCAATCTTCAGCCTTCTGGCCCAGGATCATCTGACAGACCTAGTGATGCAGAATGATTAAGGGCTGATTACTCTGTCTTGGCAGACATAATCAGTCAACTATTCTGCACAGTGTGTTCCTTTTATGGACAGTATTTTGTCTGTAGATGAAAAGAGGCAATTCTTGCCTAGTGGCTGTCTCACCACAACTGGAGTAACTCCAAAGATGCCCAATTTCTTCTTAGATTCCAAGACAGGGAAGCTGTCAGGAGCAGACAGTTCTTTAATCAAATGAACATTTATACAGAAATGTTTGTAACATCAATTCTGTGGACTTCTGATGCGTTTGAAAACCAACCATCTATGTAAAGCAACCTGGACTGTTGTCCATTAACTCCTCTCAGCTATTTCTAATTAAAATCTAGAAAACACTCTAACAATAAACTCAGAGCCATGAATTTGCTATAGGCCCTTAACTCACAGGCTAACCATCTCAAATCAGTTAAAAAGTTAAAGAAGGACTGGGTCTAAGCCTTGTATTCCTAAATGTGTTATATAGGCACAATACCTATGAGAGTAACAATATTAATCTTTTATTATCAATAAACTCGTACCAATGACAACTTTTTTTTTGTTTTTTTTTTTTTGTTTTTTGTTTTTCAAGACAGGGTTTCTCTGTGTTGCCCTGGCTGTCCTGGAACTCACTCTGTAGACCAGGCTGGCCTCAAACTCAGAAATCCACCTGCCTCTGCCTCCAAAGTGCTGGGATTAAAGGTGTGTGCCACCACTGCCCGGCTAACCAATGACAACCTTAAATTTGAAATCAAAATAAATTTTGTACCATTTAAGAAATTATAACTTCAGCTTAATAACAATTATACAGATTTCTACCAATAGGTTATGGCTATGCAATAAATCATAGCTATTCCTTCCTGTTCCAACAAAACCACTACTTTTCCCTAGAAAGAGCCTAATATTAACCACCTTAGTCCCCAAGCCCAGGGAATAGGGGTGCCGACTCTTCATTAACTTCTTCAAGCTGGTACTGGGCGTTGAGATATTAGAAGAGGGGTGGGGGAAAGGGTAAACTGATAAGCCTCTGATGTCTGTGTCTTCACTGCATCCAGCTGAAATTCCAGGATATCAGAGGTTCAAGCAGGTCTGCTCAGCTTGCTTGATGAGCAGATACACCAAGGCTATGTATTCTGCAATATACAATTCCCCAAACAAATTTTAGTATCAAGATAATTTGTTTGAATTCTGGAATCTAGTATTCTGGCAGCCTGCCTCTGTCATGTCTAATCCATATAATTCTGGGAGGTAGAAATATCTTAATCATCTCCTTTGAAAAAACAGACAAAATCTTTTTCCCCTAAACAGAATATCCTTGATCCAGTAACCAGAAAAACCTTTATCTTCACCTCTTTCCCGGAGGAAAAATATAACCACAAAACTGAAAAATCACACCCATCTTCCTTCCCTATTTTGCCAAACAGGAAATGAACCCAGAATTCCCGTGGGGCCTACATTAGACAGAACCAGAGTCTCCTGTGAGGCAATATAACTTTATATCATCTGAATACACCCGATTTACACTATCTTTCTGTTTAACCCTCTGCCTAGAACATTTTTTTTATTTATACCATCTATCTGTTTGGCTCTGTACTTCAGAGCAGCTTCCACTTGTACACTGTACTCTTTACTCTAGAGTCAGTGACAATTTTCCCTAAGTTCCAAACCACGGTCGATAATCCCCATGTGATTCGGACAAATCTGTTTATAAATCGTTCCTAAAAGCAAATAATCCCTATATTCTAACTTTATACTTAAAATCAGTAACTTCTCCACGATGGAGGCTTATTTGGCTCTCTTGGTTCAGAGCAGCCTGCCTTTCTCTCAGCAGAGGACCTGCCTGCCAGCAGTTTCTTTGTACACGGAGCTGGAGTCATGTGACTCCTATCAGCACCAATTACTCACTTTCTTAAAAAAAAAAAATACAACTTTTACTCTCAGGTGAATAGACTTAAATTTCTAGTGAATTCCTGCCTGAAATTTGTGTGCCTCTGTTGTAGTAATTATTATTTAATTATTTAAAAATGGCCTCTGGTCAAACGGACTATCTAAGCTGCAGCGGTTCTGCCTAGCTCAGGTGCCATGTTTCTCAGCCAGAGGCTACGAATGCACCCACAGCTAGAAATGGCCAGCCAGAAACATCAGCCCTGCCACCCACAAGATGCCAGTGTGGGAGATGGCTCTGCCAATCTTCCATGCTGTCTTTGCAAGGTTGAGCGTTGCCCAGACCATCCCACATCATCCATGCAGACCAAGTAAGAAAATGAGACTCCAATGCTTAAAGATCAATCAAAGGTTTTATATGTTTGGCAATGCTCAATAACAAAATGCCCATACAAAGAGAGTTGTTTCCCAATTAGCTAACTCTAAATAAAAGTTGTTACCTGTGACTGTTCTCCATACCTGCATGGCTCTCCATCGCTCCTACATCTCTGTTCTAACTCTTCTTCTCCTACTCCTCCCACCTTAGCTCCTCCTACAGTGGCCAAATATTACGAATGGTACTCTTCCCAAAGGTCCCCTCCCTATGTGCCTCTGCCTCCAGATGGCTCCCGCTATGGGGATGGTGGTTGTAGATCCCAGAAAGGAGTTACAGGTCAAATTTTTTCCCCTTAAACAACAAATAGAGTTAGAGGAAGAACATCAGGACTTAATCAGCTACAAAAATTAAAGACAGGGAAGATGTCTTGAGAAGGCAAGGCCATCCGTGAAAATCCCCTGGGTCTTTGCATTCCTCAACTTGGAATCCAAAGACAGCCCATATTCCCTAGCTTTAGTTCAGCCACAGATCATTCAGAGGAGAGACAGGCTGAGGCTTTCCCTGTATCAGAGACCACAGACACTCAAGGGGTTTCTTGGGGACATCACACAGGGTTTAATTTTCAAATCATTAAAGAATTAAAAAATACAGTGTCACAATATGATGCCACTGCTCCTTTTACTCTTGCAATCTTAAGAGTCTGCCACAGAGGAGTGAATAACTCCTGGGGATTGGAATATTTAGTGAGAGTAGTTCTTAGCTGTGGTGACCATCTTATCTGGAAATCAGAGTATCATGAGAATTGTAAAGAGACAGCTAGGAGAAATGTTCAGGCAGGCAATGGTTGTCCTTTGATGCCTTAGTAGGAGAAGGGCAATTTGCTTCTAGTGATAACCAGATACAATATGACCCAGGCTTATTTGCTCAAATTCAAAATGCAGCCAGGAAGGCTTGGCCTAAACTCCCGGTAAAGGGAGACCCTGGTGCATCTTTGACAGCAGTCAGACAAGGGCTTAATGAATGATTTTCTGTTTTTGTTCATCTATTGACAACAGCAGGAAGGATTTTTGGTAATGCAGAGGCAGGTGTAGATTATGTGAAACAGCTTGCATATGAAAATGCCAATCCTGCCTACCAAGTGGCCATTAGACCATACAGGAAGACAGACCTCACTGGGTACATCAGACTCTGTTCTGACATAGGGCCCTCCTACCAACAGGGCTTAGCTATGGTGGCTGCCATTCAAGGACAATCAGTAAGAGATTTCTTGGCAAGTAGAGACAAAAGGGCCTGTTTTAAGTGTGGCAAGCCTGGAGACCTTGCAAAAGATTGCAAGGCAGAAAATGAGTCAACCCAGAAACAGCCCGGAAAACAGCCTGGGCTATGCCTATGTTGCAAACATGGAAAGCATTGGATTAATGAATGTAAATCCAAGACAGATACACAAGGAAACACCCTTTCCCATAATCAGGGAAACAGGAACAGGGGCCAGGGCTAGGCCCGGGCCCCGAACTAACACAAGCCAAAACAGGCTTATGAGCAGTTAGTTCCGTATGAGCAAACAACAACCCCTTTCAGCAACACCAGGGATCACAGGTCTGGACCTCAGTTCTTCTGCCCACACAGAATTACTCCAGAAATGGGACCTCAGGCCCTACTCACCAAGTGTTCGGACCGCTCTATCCAAATGTGTTTGGCCTGATAGTGGGAAGAAGCAGTGCTACTACGCAGGGACTACACATTTTCTTGGTGCTATAGACAATGATTATCAAGGTGAGATTAAGGTAATAGCCAAGGCAATACAGAATATAGTCAACATTCCCACAGGAAGGAGGATAGCTCAACTACTGTTACTTCCATTGTTTCCCACTAATCACAAATATAAGAGTCCTAAGAGAGGGGATCAAGGCTTTGGTTCTTCTGATGCATACTGGGAACAGCCTATAGTTAAAACCTATGACGATATGGCTTGATGGAAAGACATTCCAAGGGTTGGTTGATACAGGGGGTGATGTGATTATCATAAAACAAAGTGATTTGCCCACCACCTGGCCTCTGACCCCAACCTTGACCAATTTAAGAGGTATTGGCCAAGTTAAAACCCACAACAAAGCTCTAGGTGCTAACATGGAAAGATAAAGAAGGAAATACAGGAAATCTACAACCCTATGTCATCCCTGGCCTTCCCATTAGTCTCTGGGGCCAACATCTGTTATTTCAGTTGGGATTGGTTATGTGCAGCCCTAATGAAGTAATCATGGCTCAGATGATAAACTCTGGATTCTCCCTGGGGAAAGGATTAAAAAAAAAGTGAAGATGGGATTACTCATCCTATTGAGAACCATGGTAACTCTGGAAGAAGAGGCTTGGGGTGTTTTGATGGGGATTGTTGATTCAGCTGCATCTCCAGGGTGTCGTGCCAATCCCATCACCTGGAAGGGGGACTCACCCACCTGGGTGGATTAGTGGTCCCTAACCACTGAAACATTACAAGCTGCTCAGTTGCAATTGCAGTTGTAATTGCAGGAACAGTTACAGGCAGGTGTCGCGTCTGTCTCAACCAGCAAGAAAGACGCAACCCTTTGAGCTCTTCTTCAGGCAGTTTACTCAGGAACCATGAACAATCTTCTGCTCCCGGGGCCCACACCCAACGGCCTTAAATACTTTTGCATCAGCCAACCTCTAAAAGCCACGTGGGCAAAGCAGATAGGCCACTCGTATGCGGAAGCAACCAGATGCATCAAGCTTAGCCAAATAAGGACCTGTTTACCACTGAGAGCACTCGCTTTCGGGCTAGCGGAAGGCTGAAGCCGGCACCATCTCAGGGTGCGGCACATCGCAGCTCTCCACAGGCAGGACATTTAGAGATGTGTAACTCTCCCTTGAATACCCCAATATTTGTCATCAAGAAAAAAATCAGGAAAGTGGAGATTGTTGCAAGACTTGAGGGCTGTTAATATGGCGACCATGATTCTGATGGGAGCCTTGCAACCTGGGCTGCCTACACCGGTGGCCATACCTTTCAGCTTTTATAAAATAGCTATAGATTTAAAAGACTCTTTCTTATCTCCTTGCATCTTAATGACAGAAAGCACTTTGCTTTTAGTGTTCCTGCTATAAACTTTAGAGAACCCTTGAAGAGATATCAATGGAAGTTCTTGCCTCAGGGTATGGCTAACAGTCCTACCTTGTGCCAACTGTTTGTGGCCTCTGCCATAGATGGTGTTAGAACCATATGGAAGCAAATCTACATGATTCATTAAATGAATATCTTAATAGCAGGCAAAGATGGAAAACAGGTGCTCCAGTGCTTTGATGATCTTAGAACAGCTTTATAGACTGCAGGGTTACAAATAGCACCAGAAAAGGTACAGTTACAAGATCCTTATACTTATTTAGGATTTCAGATTAATGGTCCACATATTATTAAATAGTAAGGACACCTTTAGAACTGATTCCCTTAAGACACTTATTTTCAAAAACTAGTGGGAGACATTAATTGGCTACCACCATATTTAAAACTTACGACAGGAGAGTTGAAGGCTCCGTTTGATATTCTCAAAGGAGGATCCTGACCCGAAGTCTGACAAGGCTCTAACAGGAGGGTAGAAAAGATTTCATCCCAATTTGTAACTCAAATTATTCTAAGCCTTTATATTTCTTATTTTTAACACCAAATTAACTCCTAATGCAGTTTTTTGGCAAAGTGCACCCATATTATGGGTTCATCTTCCCTCATCCCCTAAAAAGGTTTGTTATCCATACTATGCAGCTGTAGCTGATATGATTATGTTAGGCAGAGATAATAGTCAAAAATATTTTGGTATAGACCCTGATGTCATAGTACAACCCTATACAAGGCATCAGGTTGATTGGCTTATGCAGAGCTCTGAAGTTTGACCTATCGCATGTGCCTCAATTGTTGCCAGCTAGATAATCATTATCCAACAGACAAATTGGTTCAGTTTTTTTAACCGCCATGCATTCGTTTTTTCATCATGCACCGTGCATGCACCTATAAAGGAATCATTGCTAGTTTTCACTGATGTTTCCTCATGAGGAACAGCTGCTTATGCCTTTAAAGATCAAGTGATCTCCTTTGCTACACCATCTGTGTCAGCTCAATCAGTTGAATTACATGCTGTTATTGCTGTGTTTCAAGCATTTTCAAATCAAACCATTAATATTTACACAGATAGCTCATATATAGCTCAATCTATTCCTCTGTTAGAAACTGCTGTGCCCTCTTCTCTTCTTGCCCCACCATCTTCTCCCACTTCTCTCTTACCCTCTGTCCTGAATAAACCCCCTCCCCTCTTGTGGAAAAAACTTTCGGTTTTTCCAGGCCATGTGCTTCTCCATTGTCCTTCCACCTCTTCCTCCTCTGTTGCCTTCCTCCCTCTCCTCCCCCAAACCTTTTTTCTCCACCTCCCCTTCTACTGTGAATCATGGCTCTAGCCTTTATTTTACAAATTAAGGTGGGCAGAAGGTTCACAAGAAGTCACTTGTGTACAGATTCACTCTTCCTCCGCAGCCCCTCCCAGGACAGCGTAATTAGCATCAAAATACAAGGCCATGGCTATCTACAACACTTCTCTCCCCCCTTTCTGTCCAATTAAAAGACTCTTTTCTCTCAGATATAAATTGAACACAACTATATTACCATATTGTAATTGTTAAAGTACAAGATAGACTTAACACTCAAGTCCATCATATTTTTGTTAACTAAATAGAACCTCTGTCATTTCTCCCAACTAAAAGACTGAGTTCTGAACCTGGCTTATGTCCTGGCTTTAGAGTGAATACTATCTGAAAACCATCCTTTCAAAGTAAATAGCCCAGGTTGGCTATGAGACTGTAAGTCTTCAACCTCATCAGAAATCCAGAATGACTGAATTAACTGAAGATATGGGAAGCACAAAGCATAGCTTTTAAAACTTAGCCAATTTATAGAGACCTCTGATTACCTGGACAGTCCCTTACTTCAAAACGTTGGAGCATCTGGTCTTCAGCCTTCTGGCCCAGGATCATCTGACAGACCTAGTAATGCAGAAGTTTTAAGGGCTGATCACCCTGTCTTGGCAGATATAATCAGTTGACTATTCTGCAAGTGTGTCCCTTTTCTGGACAGTATTTTGTCTGTAGATAAAAAGAGGCGATGGTCATCTGTGCACTGCTCTGAGCTCTGCTGTCCGGTGCTGTGTGGAGACCTCAGGGAAGCTCTGAAATTGAGACATGGATGCAGTGACTTATGTGGATGTGAACCTCACTGCAGAAGAGTGGAATTTGCTGGATCCTTCCCGGAAGAATCTCTACAAAGATGTGATACTGGAGACCTGCTGGAACCTCACTGATATAGGTTACAGTTGGGAAGATCATCATATTGAAGAACCACCTCAAAGCTCTGGAAGGCATGTAAGAAGTCACAGTGGGGAAAAACCACATGAATGTAATCAATGTGGAAAAGCCTATTCAGAAGAGAAAACTCTAAAGTGTCATAAAAGTCCACATACTGGAGAGAAACCCTATGAATGTCATCAATGTGGTAAAGCCTTTGCAAGATCCAGTCATCTCCAAAGATAAAAGGACACATATTGTAGAGAAACTGCATGAATGTCATGAATGAGGTAAAGCCTTTCCAGGACACAGTCATCTTTGAATACACAAAAGAAAACATGAAGGAGAGAAATCTTATGAATGTAATGAAATGGAAAAGCCTATTCATATCACTGTAGTCTCCCAAAGACATACCATGTACTATGTGACTATATATTTTCCAGGCACTTGAAAGTAACTAAAAGAAGAATCAGAATTCTCATGCTTGTTGCATTTAGATTCATGGTGGTCTAAATTATTAAATAACCTAACTTCTCATTAGATGACAAGCTGCATGCCTCAGGAGGACACTGAACTATATGAACAAAGACAATAGCAATGGTTAGAGGATTATACACTTATAAAGGATTATACTCTCACAATCAGTGCTGTATCCCTTACAAAACAGCATGTAATTACAGCTTAGGCACTGTCAATCTGCCCAATTCTTTCTCCCATCCGATTTTAATATTTAATGCACTCTCGTTTGTCAAATGAATATGAGAGTTACAGGCATCTTGTCTACACTACCGGTAGCAATAGAAAATGAAGGGCAGAAAGAACACAAAATCTAGCTGACAAAATCACCTTTAAAGGGTTGTTGTAACATTTTTTAGTTGGTTTATGATTTTTTTTTGTAGCAAGAACTGTTTCAGAGATGAAAAGAAAATGTGCTCTTGTAGGATACACTAAAAATACAGAAAGTTGCTTTATTTTGATGGCGTGAGAGCTTTCTGCTAATGAATCATATTGCATGAAAAATCAAAAATGGCATTAAGAAACAGATTGACTTGTTTTGTTTGAATTTGAAGAATGATAATTATAGTAGAATCAAAATGTAGAAAAAAAA
>NW_021620687.1:1642349-1657747 GCF_004785775.1 Grammomys surdaster
GAGCGGGAGAGAAAGAGCGGGAGAGAAAGAGCGGGAGAGAAAGAGCGAGAGAGAAAGAGCGAGAGAGAAAGAGCGAGAGAAAGCGGGAGAAAGCGGGAGAAAGAGAGAAAGCGAGAGAAAGAGAGAGAAAGAGAGAAAGAAAGAGAAAGAGAAAAAAGAGAAAAAAAAGAAAAAAGAAAAAAGAGGAAAAAGAGGAAACAAAGAAAAAAGAGATAAGGAGAGAAAAAAGAGAAAAACAAGAGAAAAACAAGAGAAAAAAAGAGAAAAAAAGAGAAAAAAAGAGAAAAAAGAAAAAAAGAAAAAAAGAGAAGAGAGAAAGAGAGAGAAAGAGAGAAAAAGAAAAAGAGAAAAAGAGAGAAAAAGAGAGAGAAAAAGAGAGAGAAAAAGAAAAAAGAGAAAAAGGAGAAAAAAGAGAAAAAGGAGAAAAAAGAGAAAAAGAAAAAGAGAGAAAAAAGAGAAAAAAAGAGAAAAGAGAAAAAAAGAAAAAAGAGAAAAAAGAAAAAGAGAAGAGGCAATTCTTACCTAGTGGCTCCAAAGATGCCCAATTTCTTCTTAGAATCCAAGACAGGGAAGCTGTCAGGAGCAGACAGGTGTTTAATCAAATGAACATTTATACAGGAATGTTTGTAACATCAATTCTATGGACGTCTGATGTGTTTGAAAACCAACCATCTATGTAAAGCAACCTGGACTGTTGTCCATTAACTCCTCTCAGCTATTTCTAATTAAAATCTAGAAAACACCCTAACAATAAACTCAGAGCCATGAATTTGCTATAGGCCCTTAACTCACAGGCTCACAATCTCAAATCAGTTAAAAAAGTTAAAGAAGGACTGAGTCTAAGCCTTGTATTCCTAAATGTGTTATATAGGCACAATGCCTTTATGAGAGTAACAATATTAATCTCACTTTTGTAGCAATAAGAAACTTATACCAATGGAAACCTTAAATTTGTACAAAATAAATTCTATACCAATGGAAGCTATTATAACTTCAACTTTGTATCAATTATAAAGATTTCTACCAATATAAGATATACTTATGTAATGTTTCACTTAAGAATAAATTTGCTAACCTATCCCCCCATTTGTCTATTTCTATGATTTCTATGATATTACTATATGCCCCCTTTCTTACCTCCCTCCCCCTTTTTACCTAAGGAGGAAGGACAGAGAAGAGGACAGGAAAGGTAGAAATCCCTGAGTTTAAGATCTCTAGTTCCCTCCCTGTCCAAAGCTACATTTGTAAAGTATCCTTTAAATGACAACATATATATAATTTCTAAAATAACCAGAACCATCTACCCCAACATAAGGAACTGGAACGATGATCTTCTTTTGTCTGTTTCCAGCTAAATTGGGGCAAAGAATTCCCATCTGGGGGCCCAAAGGGAAATAGGAAAATTGGCTTAGTCAAAGGAGAGCTAGCTGGCATCATTTGTCTTACACTCACTATGTACTGAGAAAGTTCATTGCTTAGCTGACATCATGATTGTGACAGTCTGAAAGGCTGGACAGGCAAGCTAGCTGTTCTGTAAAAGCTCTGGGAGCAAGTCTTTAAAAGAAGCAGCTTCGACGTAGTTGCAGTAGAATCAAGCACAAAGCTGGAATAGCAAGTCCCTGAGTCTCAGCATCCTCAAGTATGAATCTTTTTAGAGCCATCCTTCTGTTCTTTCATCCTGCAGTATATAAAACTTAAAAGCAGCATTGAGTTCTATAAGGATATTCACATGGCGCATGCAGGGTGTGCAGCTTGGTCAATGAAGATCAATAAAGAAAGATGACTGCCTTTCTTCAGGTTAGTTTGATCACTTAATCAAACTGTAATATAACTTTGTATACATGCCCTCATAAAGAATGGCATGTAATAACAAGTTATGAGAAATTAGTACCCAATAAGTGTTCTTGGCTTTGTATAGACATTTTAGTCCCAGCTGGTTCCAGAGCTGTCTCCATATAAGAGACATAAACATCACCATATATACATCACCTAATTGGTTGATTGTGCTAGTCTCCCTTTTCTTCTGTGTCACCAAGGTCTTCAGGTCTCCCTTTGTCATGTCTGATTTTTAACAACTTGGAAGGAACCCACAGCTTTTCTTTTCCTTTGGAAGCCATAGGTATAATCCCTCCCCCAGCACAACACGTTTCCCACTTTCCATTCTGACGTCAGAATAGCTTTAATATAAACAGATTGGTTTAGTTCAATAGTTCTTTCCACCATCCAATGTCTCTCAGCAGCTGTGGTGTTTTGTTCATTAGCATTCAAAAAATTAAAGGTTAATAAAGCGCTATGTAATCTATCTTTGGGGGTTCTCATTGATCCCTTTGCCTTAAAGCGTCTCCTTTAGAGTTTCACTAGATCTCTCCACAATCGCCTGTCTTGTAGGATTGTGTGATCTGCCTGTAACACGTTTTATATTATAATATGCAAAAAACTTCATTGTCTTAGAGATATATGCCAGACCTTTGTCTGTTTTAATTTATATGGGTATTCTCATAATGGCCATGACTTCTAACAAATGTGTAATTACAGAATCAGCCTTTTCTGACATTAAGACAGTTGCCCATTGAAATCCTGAATATGTGTCTATAGTATGGTGCACAAATTTCAGTTCACCAAACTCTGTAAAATGAGAGACATCCATTGGCCACATGTCATTTCCTTGGGTACCCTTAGGGTTAGTTCCTGTAGGCAATGGAGTTTGGTTACACAATGAACAAGTAGGGCATTGGCTCACAATTTCCTTGACTTGCTGCCAAGTGATAGAGAATTCTTTAAACCTTTGCTGTTAACATGTTTTTTATGGACTTCTGAAGCCTCTAGTACTCTTCCTATCAATAGCTGGTGGATTTCATTATTACCTTGTGCCAGAGGGCCTGGCAGACCTGTATGGGATCTTATGTGGGTTATATATAGTGGGTAACTCCCATTTCTGATCATTTGTTGTAGTTGAATAAATAGTGAGATCAATTCAGAACCATCCTGAATAAGTTTAGCAGTCTATGTGCAAAACAATCCTTTCTGTATATTGAGAGTCAGTTACTATATTAAGGGACTCTTGAAAATCTGACACCACGATTATTGCATATAATTCAGATTTTTGAACTGACTTATAGGGACTCTCCGCCACCTTACTTATGTCTTCCGATTTATAGCCTGCCTTTCCTGATTTACTAGCATCAGTGTAAAATGTAGGGGCTCCAGATATTGGCGCTCCCTTTATTATATGAGGGAGAATCCAATTAGTTCTTTTTATGAACTGAAGCCGCTTGCTTTTAGGGTATCTGTTGTTAATCTCTCCTAAGAAGCTACTGCACGTTCTTCTTTGCCAGTGTTCACTGTGTGCCCATAATGAGGCAATTTCTGCGTTAGTAAAAGGTACAACAATCTCAGCCAGGTCCAGTTCGACTAATTTTCAAAGTCTCATTTTTCCTTTTAGTATCAATTTAGAGACCTTCTCAAGTGTAGGTTTTTAATTTCTTACTCTGTTTAATGAGCTAAAAATATCAATTCTAAGATAGAATCTTCTCTCTGCATAAGAATTCCTGTTGGAGAACGAGTAGAAGGTAAGATGACTAAGATGCAGGCCATCTTTAGATCAGTACGATCTAGATGTGTATCCTGCAATTTCCTTGTGTTAGTTTCCGTGGGCTATTTAAATCTTTAACAGCTTGTAAGGTTTGAAATAAATTACTCAGCTCTTGAATGGCCAAGCCAATTGCCGGCCTCAGCCAGTTGATATCTCCCAGTAGCTTCTGAAAATCATTAAGAGTCCTTAACTGGTTTCTTCTGATTTGTACCTTTTGTGGCTTAACCCTTTGTAGACTTATTTTATACCCTAGGTAATTAATAGAATCCCCTCTTTGTAATTTTTCAGGAGCTATTTACAATCCCCAGCAAGGCAAGATTTTCTTTACTTCAAACATTCTTTCCATGATATTAAATCTGGATCAGCCAACAAAATATCATCCATATAATAATGGATTGGGGAAATTGTGAATCATCTCCAATGACTGTTGTACAAAATATTGACACAAGGTAGGGCTATTAACGTTCCTTGTGGTAAGACTTTCCAATGATATCTTTTTACTGGGCGACCTCTATTGAAGGTAGGTACTGAGAAAGCAAACCTTTCCTTATTGCATTCATGTAGAGGAATCACGAACAATCTTTCAGATCTGTTTTTGAAGCAGAGACGTTTAATCATCCTGAGAAAGAGAACTCTCCCTGCCTGGCATTGGGGCCTGCAAGAGGGCCCCCTGGGAACTTTTTGGCAGGGTATTACTCCATTTGTCTGTTGTTGCGCTACATTCCCTAGTCAGATGTCGGCCTTTGCCACATCTTTGACATATTCCAGAAGGCCTAGGCCCCCTTTTTTTGTATTACTTCTTCTGAGTTCAAGGTCAGTCTGGGACAAAACAAGTCCCAGATCCAGGCATGGTGGCACAAACCTTTAATCTGGGCCACGTCCTTCTGCTGGAGCCTATATAAGGAAGAAGAAGAGTCACTCTTTCAATAAACGAGCCTTGATCAGAAAGCCGGAGGGCTTGATCACCAAGAAGGACCTGGAGCTCTGCAGAGACATCAGTCAGGTGCTGGAAGTTTCTGCCAAGAAAGTTTCTGTCAAGAAGCCTTGAGGAACACAAGCCTGGGAAGAGGCCCCGAGTCCCCCAACCTGCAGTCAGTGCTACCTTCAAGTCCAGTTGCCCTCAGGGACCTAGTTCCCTCCCAGGACAGGAGGAACCACATCTCAGGCCTAACTCTTGAGTGCCTCAGGCAGCCTGTTCTGCCATGGTTTGAGCATTTCCCATTGGCCCTTTCAGTTTTGTTTCCATTCTCTTAGGCCTTGTCCATCTGAACTGAAGAATTTCCAGCAATGCACTATTCTGAAAATGTCATGCATTCTTTCCTACACTTTCCTCTTGGGACAATATTAGCACGTTTGCTTAGTGATTTTCATTTGAGACAGGGTTGGGTCTCTCTGCAGAGTCCTGGCTGTCATTGAACCAAGTGACCATCAGGTCCCTAGCCCCCGTCTTTGCTGCTTTAAGGCCTTAATTCTGAATGATGTGTATGCTTTCTCTCTCTCTCTCTCTCTCTCTCTCTCTCTCTCTCTGAGACAGACAGACAGACAGACACACACACACAGAAAGAGAGAGAGAGAGAGAGAGAGAGAGAGAGAGAGAGAGAGAGATTGAAAATGAGAGCAGGAATACTCTAGCCCAGGAATGACAGAAATCTGACAGAAATCTCCTGTGGAGCAGGGATTAATGACTTTCAATAGGAATACAGACTGAAAGAGGGGCAGGGGGTCTTCCTCCCTTTATCCAGAAGTGTAATGGCTATTCCTGGTTGTCAACTTGACTATCTTGAAGGAATTACAATCCAGAAATGGAGGGCTCACCTGTGATCCAGATCTTGAGTGGAAAAGACAAGTTTCTGACCGGGGTCTTAGGATGTGGATCTTGAGTCATGGTGGCCATGAAAAGCTTAGGCCCAGGCAAGGTAATACACACCTTTAATATCGGGAGACTAAGGCAAGGAGATCTGAGTTCAAGGTCAGCCTGGGACAAAACAAGTCCCAGATCCAGGAATGGTGGCATAAACCTTTAATCTGGACCACATCCTTCTCTAGAGCTTACATAAGGACACTGGAAGACCAAGAGTCATTCTTCTTCACCTGCTTGCTTTTACTTGACAGGACTTCTGTTGTAAACTACGTCTACAGAAGGCCAACTGAAACTAGCCCAGTTAGGACCACCTAGTTGGGTTGAACAGCTACCAGATCCTTGGACTTCCATTGTTGGGGAGTTGGACTACCAAGTGTAAGTCATCACAATAAATTCCCTCAATATAGAACGACATTCCATAAGTTCTGTGACTCTCTAGAACCCAGATGAATACAAGAAGCCTGGATGTCTTTAGATTAGACAGGCAGTTTTTAACACAATGAGAACCACTTTAAATCTGTACTTCAAATGCAACCAAAGGAACTTTCAAATCCTGAGCTTATGGACTATGGTAACAGCAGTGGTTTCCCAGATTATCTCTTTACTTGTATTTACCCCAGCCTTAATACCCCTTCTTAGACCCCGATACATTTTCTTAGGTCCTTTCATCTTGAGCTTTCTTATTCTCAGACCTTACAAGAACTTTACACCTTTTTAAAAATCCAATTATCAGGAGACACAGGTGGTTGGTGACAGTCACTGTAAAGCAAGTTCCTCTAAATGTAATGGAAAACCTTCCATTGGAATCTGGCAAGTTTACTGCTGTCCTGAGCCTAGTAACAGTGGAAACTGTGTTGACCTAGCAGTGTCCCTAGGACTAGAAGTGCTGTGGCCTGTGTTTTATGCAGGAAGAGAGCAGAGGTGGCAGCTGAAGCCCTGGCTGCTGCTGCTGCTGTTAAACTGACAAGTGTCTCCAAGATCAACTTCACCTGAGAAGGACGGATTTCACCCGACCTTTCTTCTTCAGGAGACACAGATCAAGCAGCTTCTGAATCCATTGAAAATGTCAAACTCCCCAGCTACCTGGACAGTCACCCTAGGTTCCTCGGTGGTCAGTGGGGACAGAGGACACAGGGCAGCAGGAGTGTTTAGCTACCAGGCCCAGAAGATGGGACAGATTTTCCTGTGGAGCAGGAATTTTGGGAGCTTGACCTACCATGTCTAGGCAGAGCAGAGCAGTCAACTCTCCAGTGTCTTGCTTGTCCATTTTGGACAGTGTCCTGACAGCAGTCGAGTTAAGGGACAGATTTTTTTTTTGTCACATTTAAACCAGGTTCCTGGTGGAGGATCTGTGCCTATCCATTTTCTTTGCAGGAGATTAGAGACGCTGCCAGGAGCTGGCATGCCTATCACACAATGCTTTTTCATAACTATTTTAAATGCCATATTCTGCAGCTCTGAAGCATTTGAGGAGCATTATCTATTTAATACACCAAAACTGGACTATCTGCTTTTTTATTTTAGGCTTAACTTTGGAAACATACAGGAGGCTTACTAAAATAGTCTCATTTCTATAATTAATTACATTAATACTTAGTTTGACTACAATTATAGTCCCGTACACATTAAAGAACTTGGCCATTTAAAAGGTGACTCTACTTCTATGTTTTAATTATCCTTAATAGCTTACAATAATTTAGTAGCTTTGTAAGACTAGGACTTTACATTCCATACCTGAGGTGAGGGTTGGTGGTAGTATGTCTTCAGGTTGGTTGAAAGGTGAGAGAAAGGCAGGAGGGAGCAGGAGAGAGGGGCGATATCCACTCGGGTCAGTGGGATGCAAGAGCCAGAGGCATGTGCAGGACACAGCTGGCGAGAGTGAAGCAGCAGATAAAGTCAGAATCAAAGTCACAAATGATTCATACATATCTTGGGTTAGATTAGCAGCTTGGTTCAGAGCAGACTGCAGGGCGAGTGCTTACAGCAGCTGGCCTGCTCCTTTGCTACCTACTACTCCCCAAACTCCCCATGCCCCCTTCACCCTGCCACTCACCCTGTGCTCCTGTTAAGACTCTCACTTTGCAAAAAATTTAACAGACAAGGCATTATGCAATTTGGGGAGGGCTTGGGGCAAGGAAAATAGAGAATCAGCGATTTTTTTTTCATGTTCCTCATATGGCTCATTAGTTAAGTGCAAAAGAAGATATACTATTGTAATATGTAGTTAAAAAAATCAAAAGAGAAAACAAAACAAAACAACCCATGCTAAACTTTCTAGGCAAGGGTAATTGTGGTCTTGCCATTGTTAGAATTTGTTTAGAATCACATGATCTGGAGTCATAAGACTCCTTATCACTGAGAATGATTCTCCCACTCGTAGGCCAAAAATCCCTCATCCCTAGTGGATTCTTTTCTACCATGTTGGATGCATCTGTATCATGCAGTTTTAGAGGTCAGGTAGGGTGGGGGGTAGGGACAGCCTCATGGAGACGGTGGGGTGGGTTGGAGGTATGGGATGTGTGGAAGTTGGGAGGGTGAATGGGGGCAGAGAGAATAAAATTTGGAGTGTAAAAATAAATAAAAATTAAAAAAAAAACCCAATCCACTCTGAAACCTGGTAGGCACTGGCAAAGGCAGTTTCGCCAACCCCAGTGGTCAGCCCCATGTGGCAGTCTTGCCCTGGTCCCAACAGTTAGCTGCTGCCAGGCTGCTCACACTTCCCAGGCCATCTCCTCCTACATGTGGCTAGCCTACAGAAAGCCAGCTGCTGCTAGCACTTCCCCTTAGTCCTTCTAAACGATAACACCAAAGACTTGTAATGTACCACCCAGATTTATAAGGGTAAATCTCCAACCACAAAATGTCCATATGCAAAGAACACAAAACTCAAAACTCAACTGATACAAACACAAGCTGCACACTGAGATCAGGCAAATGTACCTACATTACTCTGTTGCTCATCTGTGAAATCCCCAGATACTTATGGCCCACAGGGTCACATGGTTCATCTCCATCTTCCTCTCCCTTCATTTTTGTCCTCTGTTCCCTCTCTTTTCTGTCTCTTCCCCTCTCTAAAACTTTCAGCTCTGTCTTTCCTTCCAGTGCCACATCACAGGCTCTAGCCTTATCTGACCAATTAAGATTTCATCTGACCGCACCCGAGTATAGGGGCTCTTGAGAAAGCAGAAAATACAAACAGCAATCCACAACATTTCCCTCTTTTGTTCCAATTAAAGGGCTCTTTTCTCTCAGTTATAAATTGAACACATCTATTACCATTCTGTAATTTATAAAGTATAAGATACACTTAAGACCAAGTCCATCAATTTTGTCAAATAAAGCACTATCGTCTATCCTAACTTAAAAAGGCTTATAATTTTACACCTGTTATGTCCTGGTTTCAGATATGATACCATCTGAAAACCATCCTCTCAAGTCTATATCATTTTTCTCAGTGCTAAACAGCTAGGGTTGGCTATGAGACCACAACTAGTCTTCAACCTCGTCAAATTCCAATAGCAACATAAAATTCACCTGAAATTATAGGAAGCACTAACATAACTTTTAAAACAGAAGTAAGTTGTAGAGACAGCTGCTTACCTACATAGTCCCCTGTTTCTCAACACGTTGGAGCTTCAGTCTGTGGCTGTTTGGCCCAGGATCATCTGACAGACCTTTGTAACGCAGAGTTATGAGGGACTGATTACTCTGTGTTGTCATAGTTTATCAGTTGACTATTCTACATAGTGTGTCCTGTTTCTGGACAGTTTTTTTTTTGTCTGTAGATGAATAGGCAATTTCTGCCCAGTGGCTACCTTGCCATGATGTACAACCTCACCTGGATGTAGAGATGCTCAGTTTCTTCTTTAAATCCAAGAATGGGGTACTGTCAGGAGCAGATATGTCTCAACAACAAATGATTAAATAACATTAAATGCCATATTCTGAGGATTTCTGATGTTTTTGAAAACTATGTAAAGTAATCTGGACTGTTATCCTTTAACTATTCTCAGCTATTTCTAATGACAATATCTTGAAAACACCCTTACAATTGAGTCACAACCATGAGTTTGCTATCTGGCCCTTAACATGCATGCTTAACCAACTAAAATCAGTTTGTAATGGTAGCTATAGAAGTACTCGTCTAAGCTTTGTATTCCTAAATTTTTGTATCAATAGAAGACATTCATACCAATGAAAGCCTTAATTCTGGATCAAAATAAATTCTGTACCAATGTAAGAAATCATAACTTCAATTTTGTAACAATATAAAGATGTCTACCAATTGAGCCTATGGTTATACAGTCAATACTAGCTATTTCCTCCCTGTTCTAATTATGACCATTTCTAAATTCCCCAGTAAGACAACCTAGAAAAACCATCTCCAGACCCCCCAAACCCAGGGAACAGGGACGATGAGTTTCCAGAACTTCTTTCTGCTGAATATGGGTGTTGATTTATCTTTAAGGGGCAGGGGGAAGGATAAACCTCAAAGCTATACACTCTGCAATAAAGAAATCTCAAAACAGATTTTTTTTCTTTGGTTTTTTGGTTTTTCGAGACAGGATTTCTCTGTGTAGCCCTAGCTGTCCTGGAACTCATTCTGTAGACAAGGCTGGCCTCGAACTCAGAAATCCACCTGCCTCTGCCTCCCAAGTGCTGGGATTAGAGGTGTGTGCCACCACGGCCTGGCCTCAAAACAGAATTTAAGTACCATCAAGGTATCTGTATAGATTGTGCTAGTCTGTGTAGGGTGTACAAACTAGTTAGGAATAAAATTTTGCTCCTCATTTGAGCATGTGAAAGAATCTTTTATATGAGCCAATTTTTATAATAACCAATCGTTAAGTCTTCATTCATGCCATGTGAAAGATGGCACAAAGGATCTTTACCATTTTTGATTTCCTTTGAATCTCATTCTTCAGGGGACCCCCCCACCCCCTGTTATATCTGATCCATATAATTCTGGAAGGTGTCCAGAGTCTAGTCACCTTTTCTAAAATCACAGACACAAAGCCTTTCTCCCAAATAAGTATGTCCTTTAGCCAGTAACCAGGAAACTTTTAGCTTGACCTCTCTCCCAGAGGAATAAGCCTTTCGTTGGTCTTTTGTAATCTATCAAGCCAGGATTTGTAGAAAGAATGAGGACCCTGTAAGAGTTTATTCCCCCTTCACTCCACCACTCACCCTGGCCTCCTACTAAGACTCCCACTTTGCAGCAAAGTTAACACACAGGGAATTAGACAGTTTGGGAAGGGCTTGGGGCAAGGAGAAAAGAAATAGGGAATGGGGGATTTGTTTTTCAAGTTCCTCAGATCACTTGGGCAGCATATATGAGGTTAGAGTCCACTGGAAAGGAGTCAGACATTCTCCAAAAGCATCCTAAGGGAAGCTACAGGTGGATGACACAGTTCCCACAGCTGAGGTAGGGAGGGAAGGCCAAAGCCTGAAGTCCAAGTCCCCAAGGACTCAGGGAGGACTGAAAAAAAAAAAGGCACAAGCTGTTCAGAGGAACACCATGAACTGAGCAGAGGCCGGGGCTATGAAAACTGGAAGAGACCCGAATGCTTGGCACCAAGACTTTTGAATGAGCCAGCGTGGAAACTGTGCTCAAAACCCAAAACCTCCGCAAAGGGAAGTGGTCGGAAGGGAACTTGCTAGACTCAGGGGAGCACTTACTTTCATCTGTAGGCATCTCTCACCAATTGTCAGTGATGGATGGAGGTGTTCGGCGATCTGTGGAAGGCAAGGCCATCGCAGGCACAGATAAAGTAGAGATTCTTAGTGTGGCTCAGTCCCGTGAGAGTGGAGGGAGCAGGCACCAGGATAGTCCACCAGACAAAGGCACCTTGGCAGGTTGGAACCAAGGCATGGGGGCACTACAGACAGACAGACAGACAGACAGAGAAAATGAGAGACAAAGAATAAGACACATATAGCGAGAGAGCAAGAGCACGAGAGCGAAAGAGAGAGCTGGGTAGCCGGAATCTTTTAAAGGGTGTGTGCGCCTCATAGTGGGAATGTGCGACACGTGGCTAAGACAGGTGATGACTGAACTGCAGCAGCTGAGCTGATGAAAGTCAGGCTGGTGGACCATCTCATTTACAATCCTGTTGAGCCCCAAGGTCCTGAGATTCTACACATTCAGACCTGAGTCTCCGCTCTTCTTTCCCTGACAGTGGAATGGTGGAGTTTTATCTTCCTGTCCTCCAAAGCTTGGTCCATCTGATTTTTCAGTCCTTACTGAAACCCTGACAGAACCCAGCTAAAAACAAAACAAAATAAAACCAACCAAAAACCGGCAGTGGTGGTGCACACCTGCAATCACTTAGAAGGGGGAGGCACAGCTTCAGACAGTTGAAGGTCATTCTCAGCTACAGTGACTTTGGGGGCTGCCACAAACTTCATTAAGACCCTGTCCAAAGACACTAGGGGATGTCAGAATAAAATGCAAACTATACTTAAGTTTCCGAGTTTGTGCTATTGAAAAACAATGTGAAAACCTGAATGTAAGAAGATGACATTTTGTGAGTAGGAATCGAAGGCGAGGTAAGAATGAATTCCTCTGAAACTGTGAGCAAGCCCCCAGTTAGATGCTTTCTTTAATAGGATTTCTGCTAATCATGAAAGGTTAGAGAGAAAACCCAGTTCTACAATTTTGAGCTAAGCTTCTCTTCAAAACCTAGGGAGGAGCTTCATCCTGAGTGAGGACAAAAGACAGAAACAAGAAAGCCACCAACCAGAGGAGGATTGCGTGGATATGGGTGGGCTGGGCAGACACGAGCCAGAGCATCCTCTTCAGAGAAATCCCCAAACAAGGGAGATACCAGACTTGTGTAGCCTTTTGGGGTAACTGGCTGTTTTCCACCAGGCGACTTAGTTCAACAGGGCACACATGACAGCAAGCATAGGAGAGCGAGATACTGGTTAGGATAAAAAATTAGGAGCTGTGACAGCACAACACAGGACAGCTCTTCTGTTCAGAGATAGAATGGCGGGGGGTTATGAGTCATGAGCTATTGGTTTGTTTTTGTTTGTTTTTGGCTGTGGGATCAGGCTTGTTAAGAGCTATGGCTATCTTAAAGGTTGTATTGGATTTACATTTTTACTTTAATTCAAGTGAATGTTGTTAGGTTTCAAACCTGAGACAAACACAAACAGGTGAAGTACCTATTTAATTTATCAAAGCAGACACTGCCTGTAGTCCTTTTAGTCCCCACCTGCTACAGGGCCCTCCTTGTTGGCAAACCTGCCCTCTATCCTAAACTCTTGAATCCTGGGGGCTGAGATGTTCTTCCCAATATAATCCAACCGTTTTAGTTCATCGACTTTTGTACCTTTGGCCTCCTGGGTTCTGCAACCCATTCCCCTTCCCTTGTCTCTTATTTCTTCTTCCCATATGGCCCACTTCAGTGAGGTCCTGCCCACTCTGTACTCTCCCAGATGTGTCTGCCTCTGGCTATGGTCTCCCACATATCTATAATAAACTTTCTCCCCCACCATACCTAGGGACACTCATGTCCTTTCTTTTTTTATTCCTTTTTTCTTTTTCATTCAAATGTAAAGAGTAGAAAAATGTAATTATTTTTTACCATTGAGCTTTTTAACTAAAATTTATAGGAAAGGGACTCCATCTTACCTTTTTAAAACAGCTGTTCTTTGGGAATGCATCTCTCTAGTGACATTTTTTGAGTTTTAGAATATTGATTTCTTTACAAAACAGAAATATTATAAGAATGTACTTTTGTTTTAATCCCAGGTGTGGTAGCTTTAATCCCATGGGGGGCAACTTCGGCCTGTCTGCAGCAGCTGGCCATGTTTTCCCTCACGCTCTAGTGGACGCGTGGTTTTGCCAGCCTAGGATAATTCTGTATAATGATTGGAATTCTGAGAACTTTTCAGACGATATGTAAATATGATGGTTCTGTGAGGCAGGGTCAGTGGTTGTTGGTCATTTAGGGAGGCTGCTTGCAATGTGTCAGTGGCCACAGCCAAAAAGAAGGAACAAAGAGAACAAAGATAGATTCAGGGATTTTCCAAATTCCTCTCTCCTGTCTATTCCTTTTTCTCTATCTAATGTTAGTTGGAGAAACCGAGCCATAAAGGGTGAGAAAAAGAAGAACCCACAAGATAGTAGGGACCTGCTACTGTGAGGTTTTCAGGGAAAGTGTCAGGCTTGGTTGTCTATGTTTGACCAACACCTTTGAGCCCTAGCATGTATGGCTTAACTCATTTGCTTCAGCCCACCAACTCAAGTGACCTGTTCATAGACAGTCACAGTGACTCACTACTTAGGATGCAGCGGCCATGGATGGCATCAACACCCTGTGTCCCCTTTCTCCTCTAGGCAGTGTGATGTCTTTCTTACTTGCTAACTTCCCCATTCTAGCAGTCCTTCACACATGGAAGTAAAACTCAGGTAAAATTCCCAGGTGTGGGATATGGGGCAGCTTTGGACTGTCTGCAGCAGCTGACCATGATTTGCCTCGTGCTCTAGCAGAAGCATGGTTTTGCCAGCTGCAGATAATTTTTGTGCAATTGTGTGATATTTGAAATTTGAAGAACTTTTCAGAGGGTACATAAATGAAAAGAAAATATGCCTAGAATCTTGTGTCTGGGTTGAGAAAATCCCAGATCACGGTGAGACCATTTATCTCCACTTAAAGAACTTGCAAGACATATATAATAATCTAAAGGTTGAATTATAGTCTATAACCTTTCTTTTAAATCTTATAGAGACCTTTAGCAAAGTGGCATTTCAAAAATGAATTAAGATTTTGAGGGAACTTCTTGGCAGATGAGAAGATTTCTTAAATGAAGAAATGCTGGATCTTACTCCTTGCCTGGAAGATGTATTATCCTCTGTCAGTACTTTTTAAAAAGTTTCATTTAAAAACATGAAACATTGTAGCTCATTGGTTTCAGGGTATGTGTCTACTCACTAGGAAGACAGCTAGTAGCATGTGTATTCTGCTTTTACAATTACACTGCAAATGGTTTAAATAGCTCCCCCCTTCGTTTTTTAATTCATCAATTTTTGTTTTCCTCACCCCTATTTCCATCTCTCATCCACACCCTGCTTCCACTGGAACCTTCTTTCTCCCCATCAAGTCTTACTCCTTTCTGTGTGTGACCCACTGGGTTTGATTAGAGCTGTTTGCATGAGCATGACCAGGAGGTAGCTTTCTGGAGCAGGGGGTAACTTGTCAGTGCTTGCACCGCTGAGGAAAGAGACAGCTCTCCCAGCAGTTATCCGTGGCCAGGAGTCCCTTACTGAGGGTTGAGGCCTCGTGAGCCACTTTGAGTGACCTCCTAATGAGATTTTTTCCTCTCTGAGTAGTTGTCTTAACCCATTTTCTGTTATTATACCTGGATATAGCAGACTGGCTAGTGTTTGTTTGTTTTTGAGACTTGGTTTCCGTTTGTAGTCTTGGCTGCACTGGAACTCTCCATTAGAACAGACTGGCCTCAATCTCACAGAGTTCACCTGCCTTCACCTCCTGAGTACTGGAGTTAAAGGCTCTGCCATTGTGCCCAGCTGACTAGCTAACTTTTAAAAACCAGAAAGAACGTAATTTACATGATTCACAGGTAAGAGATCATGTAATGTCTTTTTCTGTATCTGGCTGGTTCCATTTGCCAAACTATCTTTGAAGCTTATCCATGTTTTGTCTTATAATAAGATCTCATTTTTTTTTTAGGGCTGAATAATTCTCACCATATTTGTATCAAGTTGATTAATTTAGGTCATTGATATAAATATGTATATGGATTATGTTATGTGTGCAATATTATTTAATATATAATCTATATATGTAATGTATATTACAATATAATAATTAGATACTAACATATTTATTATATTTGTATCAGTTTGATTAATTTATGTCATTGATATAGATATGTGTATGGCTTATGTTATCTGTGCAATATTATATAATATGT
>NW_021620687.1:1657757-1750103 GCF_004785775.1 Grammomys surdaster
TTATGTTATCTGTGCAATATTATATAATATGTAATCTATATATGTAGCATATATAACAATATACTAGATATTAATATATTTATTATATATTATACATTTCTTATTTTATATGTATTATATATACATATATAATACATATTATATATATATCACACTTTTACACACATAACACAAGCCATGCATATATTTATATTAGTAATATAAAGTAATCAACTGTGGTACTGACCATACAGTGTATATTTTATGCACACACACACACACACACACAATATATATATGCAATGAACAGATATCGTTAGGGATGGTGATTTCATCCTTTGAATAATGCCCAGAGGATGGATTGCTGGGTCACAGGGTAACTCTAGTTCTTTAGAGGGCTCCATACTGTTGAACATACTGGCCACAGGGTTTTACATCCCGTTAATATTATACAGGTGTTTACTTTCCCCCACACCTTAGCCAGTCTTTATTCTCTTTCATTTTTGATGAATGCCGTCTTAACAGCAGTGAGGCGGTATCTCCTAGTTGTTCTGTTTTGCATTTACTGGATAATTAATGTTCTCAGTTACCTTTTTATATTGCCATTGGCTACTTTTGTGCCATCTTTGAGTTAGAGTTTCTTCCAGTATTTGCTCACTGATGTGTGGATGTCAAATGTATGCATATGATGTATGTACATGTATATATGTGGGTGATATGTATGTATGTGTGAGTGTGACGTATGTGTGTATGGTATATTCCCACATGTGTGTGGTATATGTTGTATATTCACATGTGTGTGTGTGGTATATGCATGTGTGTGTATGGGTTTCTTGAACCCATGTGTGAGTGCTCCCAGAGTGCATAGGAAGATATCAGAGGTCCTCCTCTGTTACTGTCCATTTTATTCCTTTTTTGACAGAGTCTCTAGCTGAACTAGGAGCTAGGCTGTCTGTCCACCCACAGCACTGGGCTTACAGGCACAATATGTGGTCATAGCCAATGTCTTAGGGTTTTTATTGCTGTTAAGAGGCATCATGACCTTATCTTCTGAAGAACAGCAGGTAGATCATAATTCAAGGCAGTGTACCATATAGACCATGACATGTTTCAAGGCACAGGCCAAGAAGATTTTGTACTTTTCCACCACCTGGACCCTCTTACCCCCTCCCCTTGTAAAACATGCTATAAAAAAGCATTTCATGTTCAAAAAAAAAAAAAGAAATTAAAAAAAATAAAGAAAATAAATAAATAAATAAATTTACAAATTACTGGTTTGGGGAAAAAAAAAAAAGAGGCATCATGACCAAGGCAACTCTTATAAAGGACAACATTTAATTGGGGCTTTACAGTTTCAGAGGTTTAGTTATTCTTATGGTGGGAAGCATGGCTGCATGCAGGCAGACATGGTGCTGGAGAAGGAACTGAGGGCTCTACATCTTGATCTGAAGGAGGAGACTGTGAGCAATGCTGGGCATGACTTGAGCAATGAAGACCTCAAAGCCCACCTCCACAAGGACCTACTTCTTCCAACAAGGCCACTCTATACCAAGAAGGCCACACCTCCTAATAACGCCACTCCTTATTGCCAAGCATTCAAACACATGCCTTTATGGGGGCCATTCCTATTCAAACCACCACACTGAGCTTTCTCCTTGGGTGCTGGGATCTGAACTTGGATTCTCTTGCCTATTCTGCAAGCATTCTAAAAGGAGATTGTTCTTACTACTAAATAAGAGGAGACACTGCCACACTGTCCTATCCCCAGCTTTTCCAGATCACCGCTCTGTGTTTTTTAGTGATATTGGGAGTGTAGGCCTAGAAAGTGGAGAGAGAATTGTTTCTGTTAAGGAAAAACCCTTTAGAACTGAAGTGATTTAGGGTGGTGGGTAAATCTGCACAAGTTAAAATCTGTATGAGGTTTGATTGACGTGTGAGAGCCCCATGCGTTAGAGAAGTCACCAACTTCAGTGATGGATAATTCCTGGCTACCTGCCAGCCCCACTCCTCCATCAGCCTGTTCCCATGGCCCTCTTATTGTCCAGTGATGTGGGGCATGGCCAAGATTGACAGGGAGGGGAGGAGCAAGGAGCAGCAGTTAAAATATCACCAGTTCAGATGGAAACGCAAGAGGGACAATTTACCATGATGTGTTTTAGTTAAGGAGAGAGAAAATGTGAAGAGGTTGTTATTTTAATCAAAGTAATGCTTTAGTTACTGAAATGGGAATGACTTCATTGAAAGGGAAACCTGTTAATTGGGTCATGGAGATACATTATGAAGAAACTAAGAAATTAGAGCTATTGTTAGCTCGAGGTAAGGCAAGTTCATGTAACAAAGATTCCAGGGTCAATAGCTGAGCATTTGTAGCTCTGTGAATCCAGTGACGAACCAGTTGTAGAGGAAGCACCACCTTCGCATTGCATTGGAGACATTGTAACATAAAAGGGACCTTGCTTGTGCTCAGAGGCTGCTAGCTTGCTTTAAACAACCCACCTCTCCTGGAGGGTTTGTTAGACTCAAAGGGATGCTTACTTCCACCGTCAGTGAACTGTTGGGTCAAGGAGACTATATCCTCAGTTAAAGTTAAGTAACCCTTAAGGCTATCAACCGAGCATTCTATGTACAGTGTGCTGTACAGAACACAGGATGACCTAGAGGACTTTTTGTTGTAGTGGAGACTCATTTTAGCTTAAGAATTTAACGTTGGCCTGACCCCTAGTGGATAAAAGTAATTTTGCAGTATTGGCTCTACTTAACTCTTTACAAGGAGGAAAAGACAATTAATTTTGAAAGTGTGAAAATTGCATGATGCACTGCCATAGCTAATCACTTTTATTGCATATTTCACAAAAGAGGAACAATAGATTTTACTTTATTAACCACAATATACCAGTGCTTAAAAATCTGGGCAAGAAGTAAAATCAATTTTGTGATATTTTCCCTTCAGGATTTAAATAATATTTTTCTATTTCTACAAAGAAAATGTTAATTTGACATCAATATGGTTATAATTTAGTTCCATTCTTGATTCTAATTGTTGTTTTCCTGTTTGGCATCTTTCATATTTTAGTTCTTTTATTGAGGATTAGAACGTGGGTAATAATTCTTGCTATTTCCTAGCTACATTCAGGAATATACGCATCACATTCATGTTATGTTATGAGAGGAAAATGCTACAATGTATTCTATAAGGAACTTTTTTTTATTGGTTTTCTTTGTACATCTTTTGGAATGAATGCTACTGTAGATTTTTTTCTGACATCAAGTGCAAAGTTTTCAATTTTAATTGACTTTAATGTAAAACAGACAGAAAGTAATGTAATGAGCTACATTATTAGAACATGAGTTCTCAAGTTCCAGAGAAAGCATTGCGACACAGCACACCAACAAGCATAGCTTTTCGTTTCTTAAGAGAATTAAAGTAATCAGACTCTTTTCATGGCTGTTCTTGAATGCCCCCTCATGTCTGATAGCTCACAGAAAGCTGTGCTTCCCAGGTATTTCCAGGCCCACCATGAGCTTGGGACCCAGGTCAGTACAGTGTGCCAAGAGCCATGAGTGAATAAAAGGGGAGAAAAAATGACTGGCAACGTAGCGTTCTCTGAGACATGCTAACAACATTATAGAATAAAAATATTTAAGTGATAAGTCAACATTTCCGGGTAACGGAAGGCACCGTAGTAGATCCCAGGCCTCTGGAAAACAACCAGCTTTGTTGTTTTCATGGGATCTTTTTTTGCATAATTAAGACAAAACTCCGGGTGTGCTCATGTTGTACCAGCAGGCGTACAATGAGTGGAATCAGAAGCCAGAAAAAGACTGATGAAGTATATTTAATTGAATTGTTAACTTACAGGAGATTAAGATGATAAATGTTATATTATATGGATTTCTATCACAATAAAAATTTATTTCAAAGGGCAAGCAATACCCCCCCCCAACAATTTAAAAAAACATAACAGTGAGTAAAACATGCAACATCTGACAAACATTCCAGAGACCAAGTTAATTAGTAAATGAAAAGTTCACATAGACTGGGAATAGTGAAGAAGGCCTGATGCTTGCTGGGTAATAGTTCCTAACTGAATTCTACTGAGCATATGGCTACAGACATCCATCCGGGGGAAGGGGTGGAGGTGTCCACTACACTTCATGCTGGCAGGTCAGTACACACCGCTGATTCATTTTAATTGCTTTACTGTCTTGTTCCATTTCCCGAATCAGACCTGTAACAGACTGCACATCACTCAGGGAGTGTATGACCTCTGTAGGTAGAGATCACCTCTGGCCACTGCTCCCCAATTTTGCTTGTCAGTCACCGAGATTTCCTGTACCTCTCTGACCCTGCTCCACTGCTGAAGCAGAGTGGGAGGTCGGTCTTTGTCAACAAGAGCACTTTGGGAGCTTAGTTAGTAAAGTGCTGCCTTCCAGGCACAAGGATATGAGGCTCATGGCGGTCCGCTTGTCATGATGGTATGACGGATGTAGAAACAGGTGGATCTCGAGGGCTTAGCCTACTTGAGTTTCTTTAAAAAAATGAGAAAGAAAGAAAAGGAAAAATATGCAAACAAAACCCTCAGCAGCTGAAGCCTTTACATGCAGATATGCACGTATACACATGTACACATGCGTTCACACTTATACATTGCATGTGTGTGGGAGCATGCATGTGTGAGTATGTGTGTGTCTGTGTGTGTGTCTGTGTGTGTGTCTGTGTGTGTGTACAGACAGACATGCACCCCAAAACACTTTGACTGCTGGAGAAGAAAAAGTATTAGTTGTTCCTTAACGATCCAAGATAACAGTGGTCCCCTCTGCATCTGTACCCCTGTACCCCTTACCCCTTATTCCTGATGAGGTAGGCACTCCTTTCCTCCTTTACAGTTAGATGCCTCAGGGAAGAGAGAAAGTAAATGCTTTCCCAGAATCTATATTCTGTCTGTCCCCCCTCCCTTCCTTCCTCCTGGTCTGCTGCTTCTCTTCCCTCTCCCTTCCCTTCCTTCCTTCTATATCTGTGTGTGGTAGTTTAAAACACTAATGGTTTAATCTTGGGATCCTGTACTTTTTATCATTGGTACTTCATTCAGCTGGTGTTTCCTGCATGCTCAATATGTTACAGAGCTGGAAGTCAGGGAGCTGGAGGGCATAACATTGCTGATGGACAAGGCAGTGGATCGAGGAGAGTGTTACCTTTAAGACAGATTAATGTCAGTTAAACTGGTTTGTGGGCTCCCGTTTCTTCTAAGCCCTGTTCTCATGTATAGAAATCAGTGTAACAGAATAGTAGTAAATGTTAAAACAGTCAAAATCCCTACAGCAACAAATAGTCACAAATTTTAGGAAGGAATCATTGAATTAAGTGGTTCCTAATCAGGAATAATTTGGAACTCCGGAAAACATTTGGTAGTGTTAAGAGACATTTTGTAGAATAGTTCCATTGGCACATAACAGGCAAAACTATAGAGAGAAACTACGTGTACTGCCAAACAACGGGCAATGAGCCAATAGTCTCCCAGCCCAAACTCAAAGGCTCACTGTTGTCTAGTGAACAGTTAAAATATGGCACATATTTTATACACCAAGGAAGTGAGCTTGTGAGGTTGCCTGTCTGATTGCCACAGGCTTGGCTTGTTCTTTCACAGTAATAGTGGTTGGGGCTACATCCCGGAGTGGAAAGAAGAGTTATTTCCCTGTCCTGTTTGCAGATGAGGTTGGCCATTTGCACGAAAGAAAGGGAATCACTGGTCAGTGTTTGAAGAGAAGTTTGTTTCGTTTTATTTTTTTCAAATAGAGGATTCCTTTGCCTTGACTCTGTTTCTTCTCACAGAAAGAGACCTGGTAACTTGCTAAGACCCAGAGGAGGGAAAGATGGCAGGAGACTGGGTCCCTGTTGACTGTTGGCGGAATTTTCACATCAGCTCAGGACTGTCTCCTCAACCCCCATTTTTATGTGAGAAGAAAGAAGCCTTTCTTGGTTGGAACAATGTTATTTAGGTTTTCCCGTTGTATGTATCTTTATCCAAATTTGATGAGGGATTTTGAAAGGTAGGAAACAAGCTTTACTGATGAAGACACAAGTACAGAAAATAGCATGAGGTTTGGTTCATTTATTATGCAGTGTGATAATTTCCTAACTTCTAAAGGAGAGGAACCATGTCACTGCCCAGGCAGATCTTTAAGAAGGAAAAAAGGGAGCGGGGTTCACGGAGCCAGCACACCTATTTCATTTCTTTGGTCACAGTTAGGTGAGCACCGACCTTTCATTTCTCTCATAAGAAATTGCCCCAGAGTCAGGACACTTTTCCCTTTTTTGTATTTTTCAAGGTCATTGTCAGAGCATGATGCATGACATGTGGTGCTGAGACCACATGGCAGTCACTTCCATGAGAACCATCCCTGTATCAGAGCAGCCCAGTCCCCAGCTTTTCTGGAAGCCTCTGTCCTCTGCCCCCCTTCACAGGCCTGCTGGGATGTTGGGTGTCACCAATCCAGGTTAGGTCACAGGGAAGGAAAGTGCTAGGAGAGACTACGCTCTGTGTGTGTGTGTGTGTGTGTGTGTGTGTATGTGAGTGTGTGTGTATGTGAGTGTGTGTGTATGTGTGTGTGTATGTGTGTGTGTGTATGTGTGTGTGTATGTGTGTGTGTATGTGTGTGTGTATGTGTGTATATGTGTGTATGTCTGTGGTGTATGTGTGTGTGTGTATGTGTGTGTGTATGTGTGTATATGTGTGTATGTCTGTGGTGTATGTGTGTGTATATGTATATGTATATGTGTGTATGTGTGTGTGTGTGTATGTGTGTGTGTGTGTGTGTGTATGTGTGTGTGTGTATCTCTTTCTATATTTTTTTCTGCTGTAAAAAGATATTATTTGGGACCAGTGAGAAACATCAATCCTCTATTAATTGAAATAGATGCTCACTTAAAATTATACTAGAATAAATCTGTTGCTGTGATTCTTAAACTTTTTGACATCAAAATCTCTTCTGATGGGCCTGGAGAGATGGCTTAGCAGCTCTGAGCACTCGTTCTTGCAAAAGGTCTGGGTTATTCTGACCTCCACAGGCAGCAGGAAGCACATACACTTAAACATGCCAAAAAATTTCAAAATCTCCACGAGTTTCCCCAATAATTCTCAAGTCTTCAGAAAAATCTCCAGTCCGGTTGATGCTTCAGCATAAACGTCCTCCTGGCAGCTCTCGGTGCTCCTTACCAGGAGGACTCCCTCCGTGCTGCAGCTCAACACCGAAATCTAATCATTGTAAAATTCCCAACACAGGTCAGCAACTGTGGGACATGTTGGAAGTTAGTTATACTGAGTCTGGCTCCCTTCTCATTGGGAGACATTAAAGAGGAGAGTTTGGGTTTGTTAAAAGTCCTTTGAACAAAGTCTTTAACTTGCTATCAATTCCCCCAACCCAAGCCTGAGGGGTTTTCTTTAGCTGAGTAAATGTCCTTTTGGTTTATTGAAACAAAGGCTCCAAATGGTAAATGCAAGAGAGGTGGGCAGAGTTACCTTGAAATCATGCCTTCACAGGAAGTGTGAGCTGGTCATGGCCATACGTGTGTTTCATAAGAGAGTGATTTAGGTCCTCCCTACTTAGGGGTCCCCAGAGGAGAAACGGGTGTGTATGGAATGGGAATCTATGCTCCAGAACTCTGCCCAGGACAGCCGGGATGGTATTATGGGGGATACTAGGGTTGCAGGCAAAGGGCTAGCCTCTGCTTTTAGAGTCTCTCCAGCCTGCTGAGAACTGTCTTCTGCCCTGCATCTCATCTGGAGTCTCTTTCCTGCCAGTAGACTCCAAGGGAGCAGCCAGGCTGAGAGAGAGCACAAAGGCTGGACGAAAACTCCCAGCTCACCCACACTGTGGTCTCCAAAGTCAGGCCTCTCCCCACATGCTGATGTGGGGGGTAGGGCATGAATGGGCTATTGGACTCTTAATGCCAATTGAAATATGATTACAGTAGGACCAAGGCTGTGTGTATGCATATTTTTCCAAGTTTTGAGCCTTTTTTATTATACACAGAAAAATTATAGTTGAGTATATTTATGGGGTACAATGATGTGCTATTATTTTTAAAAATAAGGTTGGAAGTATTAAATCAAGTTAATTAAGTGTGATTTTTTTTTTTTTTTTACTTAGAAAGCACAGAAGGGGGCTGGAGAGATGGTTTAGTGGTTAAGAGCCCTCGTTACTCTTCTGGGAAGCTCGGTTCAATTTCCAGCTCCCACATGGTGGTTCACAACAGTAACTTCACTTCTGAGGGATCTGATGCCCTCTTCTGGCCTCTATCAGTGCCAGGTATATATGTGACACACAGACATACATGTACCTAAAGCACACGTACACATAAAATAAATAAAAAATAGCAACAATAATGAAAGACAAAGATGTGACGGTCTTTAAAGAGCTAAGTTCTTGGCATCTGGTAAGCTTTCGGCCACGAACAGGGAAAGATTTCTGCACATTCTCTTCTCTACCTCTTACTTGATGTACTCAAGAAGGCTGTGCCCTGGGGTTATTTTCTAGTACCACAAAAACAAACAAAAAACAAACAAACAAAAAATAGTACACATAGATGAATCTTCAAGTTTGAAGGAAGCAGAACAGACTGTAATACGAAACAGAGGCGGGTCTTATGAAGGCTTCTTCCTCAGTTATGGTTTCCGATAACTCTAGCTTGTATCAAGTGGACACAAAACTCTCTAGCACAATGCGTTAATTCACTGATGAGGGTAGCACCCTCATGATTCAATCACTGCTCAAGCACGAGTTTGGGAGACATATTTTATATCCCAACCATAATCACACACAATGTTGGGATCCTTTCTGGGCAGGAGTGAGTGACTGAATTGTAAGACAGAAAGCTAAAGAGGCAATCACAAGTCTTAGGTCCCTGTGACCTAAGGTCATGCAAATTCCCCCAGAGTCCTATTAATATTTCTTTAATGTCCCTTATGTGGTACTCTCAGTGACCTATGAACTTCTGTGTAGTCTCCCATCTCCGTACTATCACAATGGGGACCAAACACAGGAGCCCTTGAGGATCACATTTATGTTAACTCCAGGCTGCGGTGTAGCAGAGAGAGACGTGAGACTTTGGTCTCTTCAACATCAGTGCTCTTGGAGTACTGGTGTATGTATCAGGAGGTTATAAGACTTCAGGTAGTTCCTTGGGACACCTAAGCTCTACGGTGGCCTTTTCTGTTCTTGCATGACTTATGTGACTGACCAGTGAGTGTATCCTGTCTTGTTTATGCCCCAAGTGGTTACTGGAAAGGTGGCCAGGCCTTTCTTTCAGGCAACAGGAGGGTACAGAGAGAATGAGAACATGTGAGAGGCAGTAGGCAGAGAACGATATGTAAGCCCCCACAGCAATGACCCAGGAAGTGTGAAATCCTGTCCAGCTTCCTGACTAATTCACATGAGAAATGGCAGCCTCACACAGACTATACGAGCATCTCTTACTCTGAATTCCCATCATCCTTTGCCCACCTGGACACTCTGGAGAAGGGGCCAGACTGTTTTCTAGATTTCTAGATGGTTTCCTCTCCCACCACGCCACCACTGAGGCT
Organism: Grammomys surdaster; assembly: GCF_004785775.1. Classification (NCBI taxonomy): domain Eukaryota; kingdom Metazoa; phylum Chordata; class Mammalia; order Rodentia; family Muridae; genus Grammomys; species Grammomys surdaster. The sequence continues at coordinate 1,667,318 of NW_021620687.1, forward strand.
TGCAGGCAGAGGAAAGAGCCGAACCGTCTATTCTCACTGTGGATCTTCCCCACCCACCGGCCAACCATTGGTGAGGGACAGAACAATTTGCCTTGGATATGAGAATGGTGTCTTCACCCGGACTTGACAGAGTTTTTTAATATCAAGAAGTGACCAAGGAAGTTATGGAGTCTATCCAGGGTATCGTTAATGAATCTCTGCCCAGCAGGAGTGGGAGAGTCACAAGGCCCAGCGGAGGATGATGGGAGGGAGGGAGAGAAGAAAATCATTTCCTGTGGGTCCCCTGTGGAGCAGAAGCTGGTCAGTCAGCCTGTTACAGCTGACAAAGGACCTCATATCCTTAGGACTAAGGTCGGATCACTGTGCAGTTTCATTTGGTTCTGCCACATGTATAAATTGTTAGTTGAGGAGTGGCCAGATGGTTTTCCATCAAATCAAAGCCTTAAAGTTTTAAACGAGAAGCAGAGGGGTACATGGAGGTGAGTTTTTGAATATGGGCACAAAAGACATTAAATTCAACAGCTCATAGTGGTTTCTCTTTTGTTACTCTGTGACCTCGGGGCTTCCCTTGTTTTGTACTGTTACACAGAGAGGTATCTGGCTTTAAGTTCCAGTTTGTCACAGAATCACCTAAAGTGGCCTGGGGAAGAGAAGTAATTGTAAAACATGTTCACAAGGTACTGCATCGCCTTGGTCCACTTACATGTCAATCAACCTTTACCTTGCTATCTGTTCTATTTAATTTTTTAAACAATCATAACTGCGTATGGTTGCATGTTTTGTGTGTGTGTGTGTGTGTGTGTGTGTGTGTGTGTGAGAGAGAGAGAGAGAGAGAGAGAGAGACAGAGAGACAGAGAGACAGAGAGACAGAGAGACACTCAAGAAGAATCCCCGTGTAGTACAGAGATGTGTTTTTATACAAACATTTTTTGTGATTTTTTTCTCTTTTCTTTCTTTCTCTTCTTCCTTCCTTCCTTTCTTCCTTTCTTCCTTCCTTTCTTTTTTTTTTTTTTAAATAGGACTTTCTTCATGGCAAGAACAGGGAAGGCAGACCCAACATCCTCTTATCCATGTTGCTGGAAACTCAACCCAGGGATGTCTGTCATAGTCACCAGGCTGAAGGGGCACTGAAGAGCTAGCTGTGGCATTATGCTACAAGGAGCGGGGAATGCTGAAAGAACCCAAGGGGCTAGCTTCATAGCTTCATGGGACAGGAGGAACTGGCCCAGGCTGACTGCATTTTTGCGCCTTTGGGAGGTTTTACTTCATCACATAAATATAGAACCCTGTCCCCCCCAAAAGCTCTCTCCCTGTAATCTCAGCAGCTGGAGGTATAGCTGGGCACTGGGGAGTAAGTACCAGGCTCAGGTGGCTTCACTAGACCTATCAAAGAGAAGGAAGTGCTCAATGCTGGATGGGTGTGTAAGGAGGAAGGGACACACATGTTATGTATGATGTGTAGTCTTGTAGCTTCAGTCTCTCCTTTCTTTTCCTTCCCTCCCTCCCTCCCTCCCTCCCTCCCTTCCTCCCCCTATCCTTCCATCCCTCTCTCCCTCTCTCCCTCCCTCCTTCCCTCCGTCCCTCCCTTCCTCCCATTAACCAGAGGCTTCTTTATTTACAATACTGTTTTATTCTGACAAAAGTTCCTTCAAGCTTACATTACAAGCATCCCTGATCCTGTTAACAACTGACAACATAACCCATACTGACAGGAATAATGGCTCTCATCGATGCTCCTCCTTGTCAACACCACAGAGCTGCTTAGACCACAGGTCAGTTTCATAGCCTCTTGAAGTCCGGGCTTGCGGGTTCCTAGTTTTCTGGTTTCCTCTCTGCATCATCTGTTTCCATGAACGCTCGTCTCCTTAAATGTAACAGGACAGTGTTCTCATCTATCAGTGCGCTAGCAAGCAAAAGGACATCAAGATACAGCCCGCCCATAGTGTAGACACACACTCCTTTTACTCAGCACTTGGGAGACACAGGCAAGTGGATCTCTGTGAGTTTGAGCCAAGCCTGGTCTACATAGACAGTTCCAGGACAGTCAGAGCTACATTGTGAGATGATATCTCAAAATAAAATAAAATAAAATAAAATAAAATAAAATAAAATAAAATAAAATAAAATAAAATAAAATATTAAAAAGAATCATCCTTATAATTACTTAGTTATACTTTAGCTGAATTGGGTTGCAGTTGAAATGACTCTGGTGGGTTCTGAATTTGTTATGGACACTTACCATTGACTTAGCTGTGCAAATCTACCCCATATTATATTTTATATATCCCAGGGCCTCAGCAAAAACCGGCGCCAATTCTCCATCTTCTAATAACTGAGACTCCAAGCTGTGTCTGGACCCCGTTTGCCTGCATTTTGCTCACTCTCTATTCTCTGTCCTTTCCCGATCTTTCTACTTGTTTCTGCACTTGCAGAGAACCCTCCTCTTTCTGTGGTTTGCCTTCTTCAAGGCCTTCATTCATCCTCAGCCTTTAGTCTGGAAATGATCTGTCTCCTTTCCACAGTCTCTAAATGTTCAGAGTCCAGCTATCCTCCAGAGGAAATACCTCTGGGTTCCCTCCCACAGATGCACTCCCCTCCGTAGGATCTTACTAGTCCCTTTGACATTTATTCATTCTCTCAAATACGCAGGACTTACTATGGGGCAATCACAGGCCTGGGCCCTAAACGTAGGGCAGAAGATAAAATGAAGGGTCTTACAGAAATGAAGGTCTATTTAAGGGAATGGAGCCTAGACATATGAAGTCAGATGGTCGCAGGTTCTTGGAAACAGTAAGCCAGGCATTTTCCAAGACAGCTTCTCTGATTCTGTCACAGATTCTGTAACCCTATGTCCTTCAGCCCCTAACCAAAGTCAGGAATTCTACTTTTCTTAATATATGGTCTTTATTAGAAATAACATCTAATCTTACATAGTAACTGATACTATGATAATTTATAGGTACTGGGTAATAAATACTTTTTAGTTAATACAAAGAACGACTGTAGAAGGATTTATGTATAAAAAGAGACACAGAAAACCGTAATTTAAAAATTGGGCAGAAATGGAATCCAGCTTGACAGTGGTAGAACATCTACCTACCTAGCATTCATGAAACCCACATTCCATCTCCCTCACCACCCAAAAAATATTCTTGAGGGAAAAAAAATCCCTGCATTTGTCATCTGATTGAGATGGTCGTGTCATCTAAACTGGGGAACAATTCTCTCATGTGGGACTTTTATTTTAGAGAGATGAAACATTGAACATTAAACAATGATATGTCATAATTTAAATCTGCAATCTTGTCATTCATGGACTTAGTGTATGGCCGCGTGTGGCTTGGCCTTATTGCACCCATCCTTGAAGAGCTCTGAATGTGCAGGCGTTTATTTACTTGGGATGTTGCCTTTGTCCTTCTGAGAAGCTAGCGTTCTTAGCTGTCCGCTTTGACAGTGCAGGGTACACATTTTTAATCTTCTACCTGAGCAGCTAAACAGCTTTCTCACACTTACCTCGGTTGATTTTGACCAGGACTGTGAATTTCTTGATGCTGGCAGGTCATGGTGTAGAGCAACTCACTGGAGGCCAGCGAATGCAGGGATTTCTGTGGCAAACCAGCCTGTGTCTTGAGGATGCTTCCGGCTGTTGTTCTCCCAAACCTTTGGGGCAAGCTGGGAAAATGGCTCATGGTCCCTGCCTCCATGTTGGCCCGTGCTGTGGGGCTTCTTTTCTCTTCTATGGTCCTCCCAAATCTCAGGGGCAGGTTGGCTGCTGAGTGGGGTACTTTGTTGGCAGGGGCTGGACTCATCTTAATAACATTCTTTGCCCCCCAATCTTTTTGTTCTTGAGAACTGACACTTCTTTCCTTTTCCCCTTTTGGGATTCCTCTCAGCTATAATTAGAAACAAGAATTAAAATAATTTATTTTTATTACAAGCCATAGATTTAAGCCCTAAATTAACTTAAATCCAGACTTTAATCTGTAGACTTGCTCTAGCTATAAACAAAGTTTGTGTTTCTTTATGCAGAATTTTAAAATAAATAATCTGTATTAAGCTTCTTAAAGCAATCTAGTTTCTCTGTCCCTTGACTATTATAAGACAACTATAAAATATTAATAAAAAATATATAGTGAGTGCAGCAGTATGTTTAAGCAGCAGGAATATAATGAAGTATTGAAATAAGGCAAAAGTTGATTTTATTACAGTTATTCTCTTTCAGGTTTTTGATTCATATTGTTTATGAAGTATTTTTATATGCTTATATGATTATGACTTTAGAGAAAACTTCCATTCCCCTGAGTGCTTGTGTTTCACCTCACCCCTTTAAAGACCCACAGAACTGGATCTCTCCTGGTCTGGGCATGGGCCTGGGTGGCTCTGTCAAGTTTCTTTCTTTACTCCCTTATATTTAGAGTTTCACTATAAAACACATTTCAAAAACTCAGTTGCACTTTAATTGGTCTACAAATTACATTTTCAGTGAAGAGCCAACGTCCAACAATCTGACTTTATAGGAGCCACATAAAGTGTAGTGAATATTATGTTAGGTTTGGTTCTACCCTAAACACTGGACCACATGCTAAAAAAATTATTTTCTGAATATAATCTGACCCATACATACTAACCAGAAAATTTCAGAACATATAAACACTTTGGATAAACATAACGTGAAGTTCCCTGCACTTCCCTGATGTGGGGATGAACATTTTACCAGAATCTAAAGATAACTCAATCTTTACCAGCTTGTAATTGCTGAGGAGAAAACCCAAAAGCCGAGTTTGTCATGCAGGCTTCCAGCTGAAGTGCATCCGGATGCTATTTCTATATGTCTTTATTGCAGGCATGCGCTCTGAGTCAACTGATATGTACCACCCACCTTTCACTTGCTTAATACTACACACTGAGTGGGGTGTACTTGTCACTGAGACAGCAGGCTAATTGCCACTGTGCTAAATTTTACAAGCAACATCCTATGTTGTCACAGAAAAGCTAAACTATGACAGAAAACCAAAATCCAAAATAAAGCAAAGCATAAACTTGCTTATTACTTACTCTTTACAAAAGCATTAGATTCAAGACAAACAGTATGTGTGTGCTTGTGAACACGTGTATTGAATGTCAGTTATATTAGCGTGTGTATGGATAGAATGTCTGTCATATCAGTGTGTGTACATATAGAATGTCACGTACATTAGTGTGTAAGTATAGAATGTCAATTGTAATAGGTAGACTTTAAAACTTACCTGGGAGTATTTTCCATAACCTTCTTTGCTGTGAAAATGGGGTATCACCAATTCATCTGTACAAAAGATGTTTGATGTTAAGAAGCTTGAAACTGCTAAAGTCAATAAAATGAAGCATTTTGATGAAATAATTTCCATTTTGTCTCAGTTAGGTTAATATGTTTAGCCTGGTGTCTGTGAGTCTATGAGAAGGGAACTCGTGGTGTTTTTATACTGTAACAGATAAATTGCACATATTTTAAGTAGTAATATTAATTAGAGTGTGTAACTAAAATATGCACACAAGGAATGTGCTTAATTCATTCTGGGGAGACAGCAATGTTTGTGTTTGCAAATCCATTGACTTTGAAAAGAATTTCCCTCATTATGAAGGTTCTTTTAATTAGGTAGGGTTGGGACAACAGTCATTAAGATTCCAAACAAACAGGATGTTTTATTTCTCAGAGCTTAAACAAGAAATCTTTTGTTTTTGGTGTTTTTGTTAGTTTTTGAGGGAAGCTTAAGAAGGAAAGAAAATATTCTATACACGCTAGCTGGGTTTTAAAAAATTCAGATACAAGGGTTAGGCATAGTCTTTTCAAAATGTCAAGTGAAATTAAGGATGTGAAAAAAAAATAGTAAGTCACATAGCACCCTAATAAAATGCCACGAATTAATTGTTTTTGTAAAATGTTGTTCGGTTATTACAAAGCACCAAGAGTAAATGTCAGCTGTCATGTGGAGGGTGAGCTGCAGAGAGAGCGTTCAGTAGGTATTCCGGGAGGCAGCTCAGCTTCCGTGTTATTTGCCCTAAGGGTCTAATTTGGCAAATCTGTATAAATCACCAGGATTTTATTTCTATAAAGACGCCACATCCTACCTTCCTGCTCAAAGTCTTTAAGTTAAGAAATCTAGCAGGGGATGCGTTAGTCAGACATATGCCGTTTGTGGCTCCCAGAGCCCGTATTATTTAGGTAATCTCACTTTGCCACAGGCATATTGACATCATGGCATTAAAGGAGAATTTATAGAAATAAATGTGTATTCACTGAAATACCACAGTGAGTCTCTTTTGGAGAAGCTGGCTGGTATTTTAAAAGACCTGCCTTATCACTAGACCCACATTGTTTCAGAGAAGCCACTACTGGTCACATCTGCCCTTCTGCCCTTTCAGGAGAACTAGACCTTACACAGAGATCCATCAACTTCCACACGGAGGTTCTAGGAGGTGACTTAGCAAAAATGTCTATAGTTGTTCTGCCCTCTCTACAACCTCTGTATGTAACCTGAGGGATGGGACGGCAGAAATGAAGACCATTCTCTATTTCGAAGGTGTCTACAGTAAGCCAGAAAGTTGAGAAGCAGCAGTAGGTAAACTCTCCACGGCTTTAATACTGCACTTGCCTGTGACCTCTCTTAAGGCAGTTGCCTTCCTTGGGCTTCATTTGTTTTGGTCTGCAGTAGCCAAGAATCCCCACAGTAGGAGGCAATTAATTCAATTCATAGTCTTGTGTTAATTTTGTAATGCTGTTATTGGATTATTTGGGTTTAATTTCCCTTAGGATTCAATACCCTTCTCTTCCAAATTGTTCTTTTGTAAACTGCTGATAGAACTTCCCTTTTTATGGTCAGGAGATCCAAACTTTTGACAAATGGATGAGGCAAGGGGCAAGTCTGTTGACCACGTTCACACCCTGGAAAAAGTGGAAGGCACCAGATGGGGTTTCCAAAATTTGGTTTGTGTCTAGTCCTCTTCAAACAATGCGGTGCTCTAAGCAGGTCACCGGTTTCGGTTGTGCATAAGGTATTGGCACACGTGTTAGAGGTTATTCTAGGTGACATTCTGAGGGGCCTGTGTAACTCACTACCCTTCTGCTCCACCAGGTTAGCTTTCCATGTTTGCAATGCAATTAGAATAGTGTGCCAATACCTTATGTACAACCGAAACCGGTGACCTGCTTAGAGCACCGCATTGTTTGGAAAGGGCTAGACACAAATCAACTTTTGGAAACCCCATCTGGTGCCTTCTACTTTTTCCAGGGTGTGAATGTGGCCAACAAGGCTTGCCTCTATTTGTAACAGCCGGCCGGTTCTTTTGTAACGGCCGGTTCTGCTACTTTGTAAAGGCCAGCCGGTTCTCCTGCTCCGGTCTGCAGGTCAGGGTCTAGCAAGAGAGAGAGTGGGGATGGAGGAAGGGCGGAAAAGGGGCGAGAGACGCAAAAGATAGATACAAGACAAGTCTGGTCGAGTCTCTTCAAGTCTCTTCTTTATTCTCCTCTCTTCTTCTATCTTCTCCTCACACCTTCAGTCTCCTCACTCACATAGAAAGGAAATCCTGGGTATTTATACCCTTTACCACGTGACTTGCCCTTGTGGACAAGCTCAACTGAAGGCACTACATCACGTGCCTTGTAGCCATGGATACCAGGAGGACCTTGCAGCTGGGGGGGCACTAAACAGTGTAACAAGATGTCTATCAGAGTGTGCTCAGCTGTTGCAGACTGTCGAAAACAAGTCTCTTGTCAGGGTATATGGCTCGAGATGGCTGCAAAGATGATAGCCACTTTCGGCTAGGAGTCGGCTCCCAACATCTATTAAAACAGAAATTGGTTGTTTTTTTTTTTTTATCATATTTTTTGTTTAGCATTGAGGAGTTTAACAGAGAACCACACTACAGGATAGACAAAGGATATATACACCTTTGGTGAAATGTACCACTGCATAGGTGCATATAGATTTAGCACTCTGGGGACTTCTTGGTAAGATATACAGATATACAAATTTAGTTTGTTTTCTTGCTAGCTTGTGTTATTCAGGTACATGCTTTACTTTAAAGTTCTATTTAATTTTTTTTTAAGTTGTGTGTGTCTTCACGCCACAGCACATGTGTGGAGGTCAGAGGACAGCTTGGCTGCAGTCAGTCCTCCCTTTCCATCCAGGTCTTGGGAAATCACTCAAGCTGCAAGTGTCTTTACCTTCTGTCCCACTTCACCCACCCTGGAGGCTTAATTTTAAGTGGAAAAGGCATGTGCTAGGGGTAAGGCAGAACACTGAGGGAGAGAGCAAACTGTCAGGGATTCAGGTCACGATGGAGAAGATAACAAATGGCAGAGAAATTTGCCACAATCTCCAAGCCAGTGCTTGTCTGTACCACAAGCGTGAGACAGTCTGGGCATAGGTGAAAAACTGGGATATCTATGAGACTCCTGGGAATTTTCCACTTGGCATCGTAGTATCCCTCACATGCACCAATAGCAGCCATTGACGTGAGAACTAAGGACCAGACGATCGTGAAGACAGAATCGTTTCCAGCGCCATGTGCCTCCTTCAAAGAAAGAGGGTGACTGGGTTGGGTCCATGGCCTCACACCATGTGCTAGAAGGTAGATTGGAGTCGAGCCACAGTCAGTACATTCGCTATCATCCATCTGGCGATCTGAGCCAGACTCTCCCATGACAGCCCTGGCTCCTCCCTCCCGTTTGTTCCCACATCCCACTGCACAGCATGTGTTGTTGTCTCTAGGTTTGAGCATTGTACTCAGTCACAGGCAATGTTTTTAAATATTCACCGCATGCCCAGAGAGGTTGTAAGTACTTTGTGAATTTACTATTCTGGTCAAATGTTCTGCCGTTGAGCTATACCGCCAGTCCTTTAGGTTTGCTCTGTTGCAGTAATCACACACCTTGAGAGGATCACTCTGCTCCAGTGGAGCTTGCTGAGTTGATAGGGATCTGTTCTAGTCAAACAAAAGGCACTGCACAGCCCCAAGGACTGCTTTCTGACAATGCTGCAGGGTCTCCCATGGGGTGGTAGTCTTGAGTGGAAGAAGGCTCTTTGCTTATTGTCTTTCTATGTCCAGACTTTCTACTCCTGGCAAGAAATAATCAATGGAGAACAAATAATTCCTACCAATGAGGAATTGAAGTGACCTGAGTTTAAAAGGGCTGATCTATCTGGGCTTCTAGTAAAGTATCTGAATAAGAGGTTGTTTGTGTGTTATGGGGTACACATATTAAAACCGTATGTTGCGGGGCATCCTGCTTTACTCATAGATGCATGCTTCCTGAAGCTCTGGGAAATGTCTGCTATAGGGTGGCCAATTTTAACATCCAAAGAGACCTGGAAATGAAGCTCTGTTTCTCACCCCCAACCCAGGCATTTCGTTCTGAACCATTTGCCTTTCTCCAATGTTTATTTCTTCCTACCTAAGCAAAATCCAGTTGCTGAGTTACACAGAAGAACTTATGGGTATTAGATTCTTACTTTGTGTCTCATGTTTCCAAAGTATTTTACAAATCCGGTAACTTTTGGCCCTTTTAGAGCTGGGTAGGGGTGGTATTATGCTATATTTCATTTTACCGTTATGTATGGCAGAGAGAGAGAAAAAATACCTGTCTTTGTTCCGAGTAAAAGCACCATATACAAACCATATAAAATTATTATTTAAATATGTAATGGTACTCCCTTTGCGTCGAGATTTATGAGTCTCTTGTTATAATGAGCTTGTCATATGTTGATGGCAAGACTGTATTTATTTCTCAGCTTTCTCTGTGACAGATGCCAGTGCCAGGCCCGGGCAGGTGCTGAGGTGAGTGTGAGACTGAGATTATTTCTCCATGTAGTAAGAAATGTCCAGATTCAACTCTAGTTGAAGTAACCTCAAGAATCAATCTGTACAATGCAAGAACAGACATTAAATATTTATAAAAATTAATTCACATGATTTATTCTAGGAACCTGAATAACTGGCTGAATCCCTATGTTGGAAGGAGATTTTCTTTTAAGAGCAATATATTGAATAAACCTCCAGTATTAGATCTTCCAAGTAGTAGACTTTAAAAAATCTACAACGATTTGTGAGGCTGATTAGGATGCAGCCATCACGGCTTTCCTAGTTCAGCTTGGACTTTTTTTTTTTTCAATGTTTCATTTTATTGACATTTTTTCCTCTTGGGAAGAATGTGTGATTTTTACTGGCTTGGCATGGGGTTCTGGTGCCTCTTGCCAAAGACTCAAGAAAATTCAGGGTTTCTTACATGAGGGACAAAGACCAGATGTTTAGTTAAAATAACACATAGCTTGTACACAAATGTAGGAAATAGAAACTGTACTAGAATTACTTTTAGCCTATATATATACATATATATGTGTGTGTGTGTATGTATGTACATATTTAAATAAATACATGTATTTAAATATATATTTAAATAAGCAAGCAGCCATCTCAATACTCCAACTTGAGTGCAATCATGTAATTTAATATTTTTTAAATCTATCAGTATACGTGTATATGTGTGTGCATTTACATGCCACAGTGTACGTGTTAAGGTCAGAGGACAACTTAGAAGAGTTGGTTCTCGCCTTCCTCCTAGACTTCTGGGGAAGTCTCAAACTGAGTTACTCAGGCTAGTGAAGTGAGTTCCTCTAACCGCTGACCTCTTTGCTGACCCTTAATCAAATGTTAGTGTGTGCCTTTTCAACATTTTATTCGATTTATCCTTGTGGTCTTTAGAAGTGTTCTGCTCTAAATGTAGAACATTCCTTTAAAACAATAATTTATTTTAATAAAAAAAAAGCTGCTACTTTGAATAGTGTAGGAAGGACCCTCGCCTAAGCCATAGGGTACCCTTTCTCAGTGGCTTAGCCAGGCTGTCTCCGGGAAGAGAATTTGTTGCTTAAACTTACATTGTTGTGAGCTGCAGAGGATGTTTGCAAGCACAGCTAGCTTCCAGTCTCAAACACAGATGTAAGGGCAGATGTGTAGCTAATCTGAAGGGGTGTCAGGACTAAGGCAGACCTACTAGATGCTCTTTCATCTGGAAGACTTGGGGTTCCTCTTGCTAGTCGGGTCCTATTCTTCCTGTGCTTCTGAGTGTTGGGGCAGCCATCTTGTCTAGGCTCTGTCACTCAGAAGTGGATCTGGCGTTGGCCACTGTGGGGTCCACACTCTGGAGCTTTGTCTCTCTTTTGTCTTCCACCAGCACTTTGGTTTTGGTAATTGCACCGGATTCTCTGCTCTGCCTATGAGATCCTGTGGAAACCTCATGGCTTCTGTCACTTGAGTCACAGTGACTAGACTTCAACACGGAGGAAGGTTTTACTGATCTTATCACTGTTACTTTCGTAAGATGAGTACGTGATGTGGCCACGAGCCACAACAGGGCAGATCTTTTGGTTGAAAGTCAGGCAATTCCACAATAAACAACTAAAATGCCAATTCCAAACAAATAAACAAGGACAAACCCAGAAAAACTTCAATCAAATTGTTACTATTGGCTTTGGATGTGCACGGAGCACTTCTAAAGTGTACCGTGACTCTGGCGTAAATTTAAAGTTTCCCACACTGCCCCCCCCCAACAATCTTCTGGTTCTAGATTTTGTATTAACTGAGGTGAGACGTATGAAATCAATGTCAATATAATCCTCATTAAATATACCTCATGAGTTTAATTTCGTATTGTGTTTTAAAACTTACCAGGTTGTTTTCGATTGGCAAGTCTAAGAGAGTAGCTATTTCCCTCTTGAGAGGGTATAATAGAAAGAAAATAAACCTGGGAAGGTTTTCATTTAGAGCATATTTAGGTACACAGCCAGCTCTATGGACAGGAGCCTCTTACAAATCCAGATGTGACTGACTCAGAGCATCTTTAGAATGGTGTGCCTTGGCTGATGGACCATGCAACACAAAGCTCACACTCATTGACAGAGACAGCTAGTGACCCATGATCTGGGAGTATCCAAAGAGATGCAGACACTCAGTGAACCTTTCCTCCATGCTTCATCTTCCAACCTCTCGATGAAGAGCAGTTGGAGTCCTTCCTATGTCTTCATAGACTTCAGGTTGATTTGTTTATACTTATCCCTCCAAAAGCTTCTCACATATAATTTATTCTGTTCCAGGAGAGAGCGGCTCGGGGAAGCTCTAACATGCAGTCCAGGTGTGACAGGGTGAGAGAAGACAGAGAGAAATCACTGTAGGTTCATATCGGATCTTCTAGCCTGTTGGTGCCTTTCACCGCTGAAGCGCTGTGCGATTCGCGATTCTTACAAATCCTTTGTGGTTAAAAGTTTCTTATTGGCACAGCTGTGGACTGAAGCTCTTCTTTTCCTGACGGTTTATCTATGTGTCCTGGGTTACATTTTACAGAGATTTCAAGCAAAACCGAGAGTTTATTATAAAGACCCTGGGATACCTTATGGATGGGATTGGAGCTTGGAGAACACCTGGAGCCAAGGGTTCAAATCACTGTCGGGCCTTTCTCTTAAATTCACATTTCTACCCTAACATCTGGTTACTTTCTAGATTTAAAAGAAAATACCTATCCATTGTTCAACACTCCATGAGTTTACACATTCGCAATTTTGACCACTCCATTCAAAACTTCCTTAACTTTCTCAGGTCCAGATTCAAGACATGAAGGGAGGACTCTGATTTGCCTGGTGTAGATAAAGGATCCAATTCTGAAAGAACTTGTGTCTGGGTGGGGTCATAGTGTACTAACACCGAATGTCCTGTGTGAGGCTGTGAGAGAAGTTGGGCTGGGTGGTACTGCCAGGGAGGAGGCAGTCCAACTGGACACAAGTCAGCCAGAGAGTGGCGGAAAAGTAAAAGAACTCTTCCCTCTGACTCCAATTCTCCAGGCAGAGAAAAACAATTCTCCCCACTGTCTCAGTGATGACCAGTAAACAGTGGCTGGTGTCATGTTCCTTTGTTTCTCTGTAGAGGTGCTGAGACAGTCCTTCTAGCCCAGCTGCATGGTAAAGGTAGATAGTGCTTCTTCTGGGCAATTTGGGTCTTTGTTTCAGCAAGCAGGTGTTCCTGTGTGATAGTTTTTGTAGCTCGCATGGGGCTTTGGCGGTAAAAACAAAACAAAAAAACAAATTTTAGATTTTCCCTCCCCAAGGGTGATGGAGGGCACAGTTCCCAGCTCTGTCTTCATATATCCATCAAAAGCAGAGGCAGTGGTGGGAGCCTGCAAGGCTCTCTTTCTCTCTTGGCAGGTGGAAATCCTGGCTCAGGGGTTTCTCTCTGGCATTTGGAGGCCCTCCTGTTTCCAACATTACATTCACACCAGATACGCAGCACAGTCCTGAGGATTTCAAGACCAGATGGTTTGATCCCTAAATGGCCTTAAACTCTTTTCAACGTGGGCCTCTTTCTGAAATGTTTTACACTCTTGCTTTTGCAGTCGGGATACTGGCTTTCTTCATTTCTACCTATGGAGCTGATTAAAGTCAAGTAATTTTATGAAGCAGTAATTTTGTGAAACCTTGCTTTTTGAACTAGAGAGTTACATTTTCTATGAAGTTGGTAGACTTGACACTCTGTGCCCAACACTTGGGTAGTCTTCCTCACAGACACAGCCCAAAACATCCTGCTTCGTACGGTGAGCTGTGTAGAGATCACAAAGGAGTGTTTATTTTGGAAATAGTAAAAGGAACACTCCTGTGTGTAAACCCACATATACGCACATGTAGACTCTTTAGCAGTTAGCTTTATTGCTCTCTGTCAGGTTTTGACAGCATTTACCCTAAATAAGGAGTAGCAAAATAATGGTATAGTCTAGTTTAGTCCTTTAGAAGCATATCTGTCTGCACTAAAATATTTGCTTCCAGTGACAGAAAGTATTTTAGAAGTGTTCATTAGAACAATTTGATAACTGTGTATCCATTATTAATAACCCAAGACAGAGAATTACACGTTACATGACTCATGTGACCAATAAGGAAGGCACCATTTCCATAATTATAAAGAATTCATATCACATCCATTTTACTATTCTATATCATTTGACCCATTTATGGCTCATTTTGAAAGAGTGAGATTTAAAAATTTATAAAGTTTTTTGAATGAAAAATCTGTCAGGTAATATCTCCCTGAATGTCTACCAGTCATTGCTCAACCCGGCTCTTTCGATCACTTCCAAGAAACTGGTAGAGAAAGTTTGGGTGCTCTGAGGCAGACCTTCTCCGTCAGGAGGGAACCTGAGCAGAGGGTGTGTGTTTTGTCTCTGGGGTAAAGTTGATGTGAATCGGCCACATTCTGGAATGAGACAGAGCTGTGAGGTGGAGGCCAGCCACTCAGAGGCCACCTGCTGTCTGCTCAGTGGCCCGTCAGCTTCGTCATGGCCCATCTGGAGAGGCCGGTTAGCACATACTCAGCATGGCTGGCTGCGTCCTCAGCCCAGCAAGCCTCCAGATACATATTGGTTATTGGCTGTGTTGCTGCTGCTACTGTGATCATGCCCACAATCTTTTAGAGATAATGAATGTTTTCCTGGGTAGTGGGAGGAAGAGTCAGGTTGCATGCCTGCTGCAAGGCTGGTAGATTCTGTGCCAGAGAGAAAACGGCTGACCTATTCTTTTTTCATGCCCAAATCTCAGATGTGTTGAATTTGGAGAGGCACAGATTATTTTTGCATCTGAGTACCTGGGCAACAGTATTGTTTGTGCGTGGCAGTGAGTACCCGCCGGCGTGACCTCTGTCTGCTTTTATTGCACGGCATCACCCCCTCTTTCTCCTCTGGGCATGCCTGTGACAACAGTTGCTGGAGTGATTTTGATGAAATGTGACATTTGTAGACTGTGGCCACCGACCAAAGAATCTGAGCTATGGAATCCAACGCTTTACGAGCTACCAAATAAAAGCTGGCCAGCATTTATTGCTTGTTCGAAGAGCTTGAGCCAAGTTTCCTAAGCCTGCAGAGTAGACTCCTTAGTGCTGCTAATTTTACTATCAGCAAACAGAGGAGAAAGGGGGAGATAACAAGGAACAGCTGAACCGAGGGATTGGCGAGGGCAATACAAAACGGAAATCCGAAGGGAGGATGAGTGGTTTTTACCTTTCTTCAAATTAAAAAATATGGAGAAAAAGGCAGAATGTAGAAAAAGTTCTAGGCAGAGACTATTTGCTGGCAATGATTTACATGTTAAGGTAGCCACTAGGCCGTGTTAGAAATTCTCTAGGGAAATGTCCAGAATGATGGATGGAACTTTAATATTAATAGAGGATTCATCATGATAATGTAAGTCATAGATCTAAATACCCCATCATCAATTGACTGGTTCTTCTCCAGCCTATTATACAGGTAGCACATGTTTTAAATAGCACCATGTAATAGTTCGGAAGCCTTCCTTTGTCTTTGATGTTGGCGTTCTGCTCACAGCAACAGTGATGGGCTGACTCATTTGTCTCTCTCTGCCATCTAGACTATCTGCTTTTCCCTCCCTTTTATTAATATTTAGTGATTCTCAAAATACGCTCAAATAGTACCTCTTGACAATTATAAAAGAAGTTTTACTCAGCATATAATAATTTATATTCATGAAGTGGGTGTGAGGAGAAGAATTAGTTAATTTACTACTTAATCAGCAATCGCATGCAAGGGCACAGCTCTCTAATCTTAGTCTGAGTTTTCTAGTCTTGGAAACTTGGACATGAACAGAGTGGTGGCATAGTCTCAGGGGTCTTTGAAGATAATCACAACCCTTTTGGAATGATAATATTGGTATGAGTGAACACAGCACAGCAAGACTTGTCTATTACTTTCTTTAAGAGAGGTCACAACATACATTAATGAAGATCACAAATCTGCATTAATGTATCTTATCTTAGTCTAAGACACACATGAACATAGGTCTATAAATGCAGACCATCCCTCACTCCCGCACAAACCCAAGCAGCAGGTATATACTCAGGAAAGTAGATCTTCCCATAAATTACTTCCTAACGTGTTATATTCTTTTCTGCTAGGTTATTCTACATATTATTCAATTTCATGTCTATGTCATGCAACATATACCATAAACTTTAGGTGCACCAGTTTATGTATTTTGTTGGCATAAATTATGTGAGACTTAAGGGTCCTGATATAAAGAAGGCAAAGAGGCCCCAGAGGTACCCAGAGCAGTGTAGGCATTGTGTTACTTTTGGTTGCCCAGAATAATTAGATGAAAAAGACCCAACTTCTAAAATACCATACATGTAAGCTGTAGGACATAGAGAAATCAATCTGGAACTGACCAGGACACGCCTTGTTCTGGGGGATTGAGCTAAGGCCATCAATCTGGTGGCAAGTGTTTTACACACTGAGTCATCTTGTCACTGTTTTGTTTTGAGGAGGAGAGGGTAAATCTTAGCTTATATTCAGATCATGGAATAAGTATTTTATAAATACATATTATATATATACACATATATACATATGAAACCATCAGTCTATTTTATGGTGGAAAATTTTATTATCTATAACCTACAAAGTACACATGGACTATTGTAAGATCTTAAAACTCAGTGCTAAGTAAATGAAGAAAGGCATGAGCAAATGAGTGGGTCTGGACCTTAAGCAGAAAGGTTATCTTTGTAGTGTGTGTTGATATGGAATGAATGAACCCTTTCAAGTTAAGCACTTTTTCTTTCAGAGTGACTAATTTTCATGGGGTTGATTGACTCGAGATTGACTCAATGTCAAATGGCTAATCATTTACTGTGACAAAAGTTCAAGATTGGCTGCTATTCAGTCTATTTCCCTTTGTACTGGCATGAGTGGTGTGTGTGTGTCTGCGTGTGCACATGTATGCGCACACACACGCACACAAGATTCTAGCTCCCACTCATAACACAGACATTTTTCTTATCTATATTCACTGATCAGTCTGTAACTCTGAACATACCCTGTCCCCAACAACTCCTGAGCAGAAACCTGGAATCTATAAACATTTTTCCCTCTCATTAATAATAATCCAGCATTATAGAATTATAGGCTTGACTGTATTATGCCTTTAGCTCTTTAGTTTGTAATTCTTTTTTTCCTGATGCATTGTAGGTGAGGGCTTTTACTATGTCTGGACATTGGTTCTTTTCTTGCATCCTCTTTTCTTTCTCTCTCCCTTTCTAGCTCGATTCCTTCTTTAATCTGTAAGACTTCTATAATATGTACTAGAACAAAGGCAACAATGTTACTGGCCTGTTGTATTCCTGGTGTATGCTCACAGAATGGCTGGTGTTAACATGGGACCATGATTTTATGCATTTGGCAGGTGTAAATGTGGGATCCCGTAAGAGCCAGGCCACCGTGGAGGTTTGGCTAGAAAGCTATACTAACAACATTTTTTTCTACATTGCCCTGTTCTCTAATGAAGGCTCACAAACTCAGCACCTAGTAAAGGATGTTAATACGCTCAAGACCAATGCATTCCTGGGTGGCAAGCTGAGTGGGGCTGAACTATCTCTTCTCATGGTGTTAGAATGTAAAAGGTCAGATGCCTGATTAGAAGAAGGGGCAGAACAGAGGACAGTCAGAAAGCTTGCTACAGGCTTGGGGGAAGGAACACCTATTACCATCCCTTCCTTCCCTGATTTGTTTTTAAGTAATGAAAATAAATATTACAGCTCAGTGACACTTGATTACTCCTGGCATCAGTGGGTCTAAAACAGAAAACAAGTCAATGATAACAGGACCTGGAAGGGTGAGCGCATACATTGTCATGGGAAAAGCACTTAAATTAAATATCAAATAACAGAGATGTGTGCTCTCTGGTTCCTCACTTTCACACAATCGTGGTTTCCAAAAGTCAGATAGCCCATACTCTCTTCATGCAAAACCATTTGAGACTGCAGGACAATCCCTAAGGGTTTCCTGCCTCCAACCCTCCATATCAGTGACACGACTAGAATCTAAGAGAAATGGAGAAAAGAAAAAAGGAAATATATATGGCCATGATCGATGAAAGTGGCCCAACTCAGGTGCCCTTGAACTTCTGCTGCCTCAAGTCTGTGGGACAATTGACTGGATCTAGAAGTTTCTATTCCTCAAAGTGGGTAGAAGTAAATGTTTGGCTAATAGTGAAAAGGACTGACAAACTTAAAGTGTGCCACGAAGCCGGAAGATTGGGGCCATACAGTTGTGGCGCTCAGAAGGTTCACCCCAGGAAACCAAGCAGAGCATGGTGCTTGGAGCTTCAGACTTTCATTTGTAGATGGGATAATTCTATCAGAGCATGACGGAATTGTTGGCTTAGCACCCAATGGTTCCTGGGAGTACAAACACGGGAGCATAGTTCCCAAGTCTCAGAAAGCCATTTGAAAGCCAAGACGAAGAAAAGGATTTTCTCGTTCTCAAGCAGCCCCGATGTCTGAATTCCAAAAGTGTTCCAGAAACAGAGCATGTGGCTTGGGCCCTTGACCATCAGAGTTTTCCCTGTCGCCCATCTCAGAGTAAGCTTGGGGACAGTCAGCTGTGGAATGTCAGCTGAGCAGAAGCCTTCTCAGAGCTTCACAATGCCGCGCAATTCCCCAGAAAGCAGTTCTATGAGGCCATTCTTATTTTTACAGATGGCGTATCTGAGAAAGGGATTATTTAGTGATCGGAGCATTTTTGTTTTATGTGCCTCTGAAGGCAAGATATGTTTTGTCTTCGATCAAGTCTTAAAACAATATTTATCTTGGCATCTTCCCAGTTTTCTTTCCACATGGAAACTCTTGATATTTTTAAGACTAGTCATGAACTCATTCCTAGGTATGCACGTTATATGGAGATCTTAGGAAAACTTTGAAGGAAAAGGAATAGAAAACGATAGTTCTTTTATGTCATTGCGATCCACTCTGCTGTTGGGCTTTTCTTGATTAGCAAGATGTAACAGAATATGGTAGTTATGCTGCTTCTAAACAGACAGAATATTGGAAACAGTATGGAAGATGAGGACTTGAAAAGAATGTTCTCATGACAGCATTGTGAACGCAAGGCTATCTTAGAGGTAAGTAAAGTACCAACAATAATTTTGGATTAGGTACCGTCTTCAATTATGCATTTGGTTTTGGGTAATAAAAGACATGATTTTCAATAATGTTTGGAATTTAAATATACTGATCCCCCCTCCCCCTACTCTTCAGGAGTGCACTTACCAATGCAAGAGTTACCTCCAGCCCATTCTTGTCCATTAAAAATTAAATGCTTTTACAGTGAATTATTAAAAGTGCTAGGTTGGCTGCAAATCATCAAAGGTACCATAAACCATTATGCAAGCAAGCAAGCGAGCGAGAAGTCTGATTAAATCTAAGCCATCAGAGCTGTATACATCCCTCAATATCCATCGCTTTTGAAACTACAAAAGCAACTATAAAATGCTACATTAAGTTACTTTAAAAACTCTTCCAGGGTTTTAAAAATTCAACAATGACTTGCCTTTTCAATTAAGTATAAACTAAGAACCTTCTACCACCAGAGCTCTGGCATACCACTTTTGAGGAGTCATTCCCACTCTTGCTAAATCTGCAGCGAAATTAACCTCATTTCTCCAAACGATATTGCAAACCTAACGGAACCAAGGCATGCAAGTAGAATTTGCTGGAAATCAAGTTATGAAGTCCTGCTCTTTCCCCCAGATGTCTACTATCATTTGATCACAATGAAAAACATATGATGTGTCCTGGATATAACAAAACCATGTTGAAATGTTAGAAGTATTTAAGTACGCCTAAAGAATAAAAAGATAATCTATCATTTTGGTTCAAATGAGACAGTGCTGTTATTTGGATCTGATTCGAGTGTGTCCCCAAGAATGCATGTGTTGGAAGCATGGTTCCCTAGATTGTGACACTGGGGAGTGACAGAAAGCTTATGAGGAAGGGCTTTGTGCAAGATAACTGGGTGGTGGTGGCTCTGCCCTCCAGTGGAGTTGGTGCTGTTCTTCTGGGACCCTGGTTAGTTCTCATAAAAGAACTGTTATAAGACAGCAAGACTTGGGGCTTCTTGTCGTCCAGTTTCCTGTTACCATGTGATTCCTCTTGTTTATTACGACGCTTCCTCCCGTCATTGTATACTGTGAGTCCCTCACCAGAGACTGAACAGATGCGATTGCTCAGTTGTGGATTTTTCTCTCCGGCAGCTAAATAAATATTTTAAGTACATATATTATCCAGGCATAGGCATTTGTTATTGCAACGGAAAAATGGAGTAATGAACTATATGAAATATAAAATTTCTATCATAGTGCCTGGCACAGAGGCAATACTAAATGAGCAGCTCTTCTTGCTGATTCTTACCTTTTTAATTAATAAATACAACGATTAATAGCAAAAGAGGCCACGGATTTGAAAAAGAGAAAGGAGGAGCATATGGTAGTGTTTGAAGAGGAACGGGTAGAGGAGAAATCATATAACTATGATTTCAAAAAAATAAAAGAAGAATAATTGAAATGTAAGGTAAAAATCAAATCGAGACTGTGAACTTTGGCTAGTTAGGATATGGTGATGGTGGAAATACAGCTTTCTGTTAGAGGAAGGGCAGAAGTTCCACAAGCTAGGTTCAGAGAGACAAAAAAAAAAAAACCTCTCTGAGACCTGAGAGCCAATGGCCACGCCCAGGTAGTGGGGGAGCGGTATTCATGTGGAGGATAGGAGAAAGGGAGGATTTCCCATTGTCTTATCTGTTAACAAGTGAGTTGAGTTGAATTAAGCTAAGAGCTGAGGGTACCGGAAAGTAGAGCTAAGCAAATCAGCACAGTGACTCTTGGTCAACATTCATTCTCTGATGTCAGTAGACAGAGGAAAGGACGTTATAAGGTCAAAGGCAAAGCCTCTATGGCTCCAGCTGATAGGTGAGGTATCTGTGACTCCTGAGAGGGAAGGTACAATCGATGTTAGCCACGGAGACTTGGCTAATGTCTAGAGCTTCGCAAGGACCAAAAGCATCACTGAAGATGAAATGAACACATTGAAGCCATAGACAGGACAGGATGCTGTTCAGAAAGAAAAGCCAATCAGAAGCTTCACCTAACAGGGCACAGATAGTGCATCCACACACTTGGGCGTGGCCACAACTCAACATGTATTTTGAGAGCTTGGGTGCTTTGCTTGAAGACAGGGTCTTCAAGGGTCTGAAAAGCAGCTGAGTAGAACTACAGCCCTGGTTGAGCTTATAGAGAAGTAGAGAAAAGGGGAGCCTGCGCCTTGTCTTTGCTGGATACCTCGAGGCATACGAGAGAAGAGGTGGTTAAGTGTCAACTGCCAAAGTGTCAGAACCTAGAGCCACTCAGAAGGCAGTCCTTTTGGGCATGCCAGTAGAGGTTGTCTTCATTCACTGATGTGCTGAGAGAGCCGCCTGAATTGTGGCTGAACCAGTCTGTGGGCGGGGCATCCCGGACTATACTGTCGGAGAAAGGGTGCTGAGAAGTAGCATGCATGGATCTCTTTCTGTTTCCTGATTGCAGATGCTACGAGGTGAGCTGCCTCAGGCTCCTACTGCCTTAACCGCTCCACCATGATGGACTGTGCCTTGGACCTGAGCTGAAATAAACTTCTTGGGTTGTTTTTGTTGGAGTATTTGAGTAGACCAACAGAAAGGAGAGGAAGGCAGTGCTACTCTCTAGGGGAGGGCTTAGAAGGTAAGATCAAAGGGTACAGATTAACTTTTCTTCCTGCCATGCAGCTCCTCCCCCCACATGCTTTCCCTTGCTAGCATCTGACCACCCCCCATACTTTCTCTTGCTAGCATCTGACCTCCAATGAGAAGCAGCAGGGTCTGGAGACTTGATGTAGACCGTAACTCAGTTAGATTCTGTAGTGATTGAATTGAACTCAATCACTGATTTGGACTCAGTTAGGAATAAGGAAAGCTTGATTGTGGAGACTTCTGGGCCAGTTGTTACAATGTTGTTGAGGTTTCCATTGCTCAGAGCATGACTTGTAACGTTATAGACTTCTCCTGTGAATCCCTGCCGGTAGGTAAGCTGCTGGAGGGAATTTTCTCATTCAATACAGCCCCAACAGAAACACAGGCAAAGCCAGAAGGAAAGGGCAGCTTGAGTTAAGGGCATAGTGACTGCCGGTTCATCATGAATAATGACCTTCTCCTTGTCCACACATGTTTTATAAGGTGGCTTGGTCACTTCATGTGGCTGTCTCGAAAGAGTTTGTCTTGGCCTCCCCTGGATAATGAACATGACAAAGAGTGAAGAGAGTCATGCGGACCTTTGGGAAATTTAAGGTTTCCTCTGGCTATTAGTGGGCACGAATAAAATGTTCTTCTCCCAATAGCAAAGCCAGGTCAGCCGAGTTATACATTTCCAGAGGGGGCATCCCAGGAACAAGGGTCCTGGGGGATGATTGACTCTGAACTGTTCTGATAAGCACACCACTCAGCACAGCACTTCACTCTGATGTGCCGATTCAGTCACGTCTCTTGCTGGTGCCCAAACTGTGCCAGATACAGAATCAGCAGAGACGGAATCTGTGATTAAAGGGATAGTTGTTTGAAAACTAAACCAACAGTGATCCAAGTCAAGTTGAACCAATCTCACTCTGGAGTAACAGCGCCCTTTCAGGTCACGTGTTTGCACGTGAGCACAATAGACCATGAAATGCCTCCTATTGAGGAAAGGGGCATGTACATGGGGACATTACCCATGTAACAATTGGCAATGATAACGGAGACCAGAGGATCAGCAGAAACCAGGAATAGAGATAGGGGAACTATTGGTAAAGGACCCTCCTGTCTGGTGACATGGATTCCTGTGAGACACACAGGCGGCCTGCAGGGGTTCTGAGGATGCTCTAAGAGCATAAACATTGTCATCTTGGACCAAAAGGGAGAGATAGAAATCAAAGAACAGTATTCACAGTCTAATAAGATTACTCACCCCCATACATGAGACACCCCTCAAGGGACAGAAGGAATGCTTCTCGAGGTCATAGCTGATCCAGGGACCTTGCTGCCCTGGATCTCAAATTGCTTGGGAGCAGCCTCTATTTTCACCTTTCATTTTCTTTCTACAAGATATTTTTGTACACAGAAAGAAAAAAAAAACATTGTAACTACTGCAGTGAAGCCTTGCTCCTTCATCAAAGACTCAGCGGCCGTTACCTGTAGGAGGAATGGAGGCTGTTTGCTGCCCAGTGGCAGGGTAATGAGAGGGACTCATCGATTCTGTGGGATTTCTGTAAAGAAAAGAAAATCTCTTGAATCTAATCTTGAGGAAACATAAGACAAAGATAAATCGAGAGGTAAAGTACAAAATAATTGGCCTGTGTGTTTCCTGTTGTTAAGGCCATGAAAGACCGGTGCATCCTAAGATATTTACCAGGATTAAGACAAGAGAAGGAAATACACAAATTTTGGGTTCAATTTCTTTCCTCTTTCCCTCCCTCCCCTCCTGCCCCTCTCTCTCCCTTTGTTTTCTTCCTTCCTTCTTTCTTTCCTTCTTTCCTCCCTCCCTCCCTCCTTCCCTTCCTTCCTTCCTTCCTTCTTTTCCTTCTTTCCTTCTCTCTCTCTTTCTTTGTTTCTTTCTTTCTTTGATAGGACCTTATGAGGTTCAAGCTGGCCTCAAACTCACTATATAGAGGATGATCTTGAGCTGCCGATCCTCCTGCCTCCACTTCCCAATTGTTGGGATTGTAAGTGTACATCCCTATGCCTGGTTGACTCTTAAACAGTAACAGGTTTTTTTTCTCTCTTAAGGCAGCGGCCCAATATCTCACTTACTGCCCTTCATTTATGAAGCTCTCAGTGTATTTCTACTGAGTGGATGAGGCAAGTTAAGTGTCTGGGTTTAGGGAGCGGGACAGGGGAAAAGATGAATGAAACTTTCATTACCTAGTTCACAAAGCAAAGCCAAACTTAGGGCTCTGCCAAGTTTGACTAAGGCATTTGATGAAAAGCTTTGCTATAGACAGAATGAACTAATTCAGACAAATAATCAAATGTGACACTCTAGTTCACCTCCAAAGATACAGTCACCCGAGTGTCGCCAGTGATCTCACTCGTTTCTGCAGCAATCAGTGTGAGAAGATAGAAAACAGCTGAACTCATGGAGGTTTATAAAGCTTCAGAAATGAGGTCCCGGATATGGGAGTTGCTTTGAAGCATCTTCAAGATCTGCTTAAATAAACCTGATTTCCTACGTGTCCAGAGGGATCTAAGAAGCAAGGTCCAGAGACTTTTGTTCTCTTGAAGACACACCCTTCCCTGCCTATGGAAGAACTTTCCAGCAGCTCTGAGCTAGCCCAAGTGAGTAGGCGCTTGTCTCAGGCTCCTGGAGACAACACGATGCCCAGTAGATGGAGCACACTACTATGCTACCAAATGTTCTTGGTCTTGTTTTGCACATTCAGATACACACAGCTGCTGCTGCTGTGTCTCATTTGATAGCAGACCCAGCCCTTAGATTTCCCTCACTGGCTTGGGATAAAGAACATATGCACTGTACTTCAACTAGCATTTTCCAGAATTCGAGGGCTTTCTTAGACTAAAAACCAATAAAATCCAGCTATACAACTTTTGGGCATGTACCCAAAGGGCACTTTGTCCTACCACAGAGACACTTGCTCGACCGTGTTCATTGTTGCTCTATTTATAAAAGCCAGCAATTGGAAACAACTTAGATCTATCTCAACAGAAGAATGGATAAAAAAAAAAATGTGGTCCATTTATACAATGGGGTATTACTCAGTCATTAAAAAATGACATCACGACATTTTCAGGCAAATGGAAGGATCTAGAAAAACTTCTGAACTTCCCAGACCCAGGAAGACAAGTAAGGTCAGTGCCTTGTTCAACTGTCAGCAGAGAAGCTTCCTCCTGCAGCATATAGGAATGGATACAGAGAACCACAGGCAGATGTGACAGGGGTGGAGAAAAAGGGAAGGGGAGGGGGAGGGGGAGAGGTACACCTTGGTATAACCAGCTGGGGTGGCTCTATCAAATCCCTCCCTTAGTACTCAGGGAACTCCATGGAAGGGAAAGCAGGAGAATGTAAGAGCCAGAGAGGATGGAGGACACCAAGAAAACAAGGCCCTCTAGTCAACATGAACAAAGCTCATATGGGCTCACAGAGACTAAAGCAGTCTGAGTCTTCTGCGTATATACCATGGTTTCTAGTTTAGCGACTTTTTTGGGATTTCAGTGTGTGAAAGAGACAGGTAGGTCTTTGCCTCCTGTGCCTTATCCTGGGCTGTTCTCCTTGAGTTTGTCTGTCTTGTCTAACTTTGTTAAGGTAGTTTCATTTCATCTTACATTTTATTTTCTTATATTTTATTATTATCTCTTAGAAGCCTGTGTTTTTTTTTTTTCTAATGAGGGACAGAAGGAGGTGGGGAGAAAGTGGGAGGAGTAGAGGGAAGAGAAGCCAGAGTTAGGATGTGTTATGTGAGAAAATCTATTTTTAATAAAAAGTAAAAAAAAAAATAGTATGCCATGAGTTCACACACAAGAGCTAACTGTTGGCCCTCTTGCTGTGATCTGATGTAACTGAATGGGTAGGGTCGTGAGCTAAATACAGAATATTTAGATTAGCTACTTGAGTGATTGCCACATGATCTGTGGGGACTCTTGTCCTTTTGTCTGGAGGAACTGGTCATGACTTTGACAGCCCCCTCTCATCTTTCTAACCCCTCTCGTTACCCAGGTTAGAATCTGGCTTAGTGTGGTACAGACTAGATTGTAGTGTCACCACCTCACAGATGGCACTGCTAGCTGCATCTCGTAGGCAGGCAGATGATAAGATGGCAGAGATGCAGGGATAGCACTGGACTGCACAGATAAGGACCAGCAAGCACAGGCCGTGAGCTTGGCTCAGAAAGCATCTGGGCATGCTGTGTCATCCCTATTGGATGCTTTCAACATCAAAATAGACATCTGGGGAAAACTACCCAGAGGGAGATATGAACTTAGGACAAAAGATCCAGAGAATGGAGAATTTCAAGGGATAGGAGCAGGCAAAGTAGACATATCTTAAGGACAAGGAAAAATATATATGCACACACACACACACACACACACACACACACACACACACACACTCAGGGCATCTTAAAGTTCATTTGGTTTCCTGTTTGGTATCCTGTACTGAGGTCAAAAGGTCTCAGATCCAGTCTCATCTCTGCCACATAAAAGTCTATTGTTCTCAGAGCTGTCGCCTTTCTGTGTAAAACACTGGGGTGGGACGCCTTAGATGACCACATACATATATGTGGTCTGGTTAGTGTGAGCATTTTAGTCAGGATTTCTATTGCTCAGATCAAATACCATAACCAAAACAACTTGTGGAGGAAAGGGTTTATTTCACCTTAGAGCTTCTAAGTCTGTCGCTGGGGGTGGGGTGGGGAGTGGGGATGGGAGGTGGGAGCCAGAACAAGAACTCAGGGCAGGAACTGGAGCAGAAGCCATGGAGGAACATTGCTTACTGACTTGCTCTTTATGGCTTGATCGGTTTGCTTTCTTATGGCACCCAGGCCCGCCAGCCCAGGCGTGGTACTGCGCACAGTGAGCTGGACTCTTCCACATCACTGATCAATCAAAAAATTAACGTCAGGCTCATCTGCAGGCCGAGCTGGTAGGGACATTTTCTGAACTGAGATTTCCTGTTCCCAAATGGTTCCAGCATGTGTCCAGGTGACAAAAACAAAACAAAACAAAACAAAACCACCCCTTAAAACTCAACAATAACAACTACCACCACCACCACCACCACCACAACAACAAAACCAAAACCAACTAGCTGGCACAATGACCGTTTTCTGTTGTGAAGTAGGAAAACATGCAGGAGGAGATATAGGCAGGACCTCCTCTTCAAGCCCTGGCCACCTTCAGTCATCCGAGGACAACTTTGGGGATGGATGTGGAGTAGTTGTATAGAACTTGACCTCCTGGTAATGACAAGATGGCTGGAGTTGACTGGGACGATCATCTCAATGGTCCTAGAACATGGTACTTTCCTCAGCCAAAAAATGTAAGAAATACCCAACTTAATCCCTCAGTGTGGATTAGCTAGCACATTAAGCCGGTTAACGGTTGATTAAGCTATGGTAAATTCCCAAGGAAATCAGGCATAGAGGAGATACGTTTTGTTGTGTTGGAGAGCAGATGGAAAGGAACGGATGTTCTCAGGGCTCACATGGGCAAGATGATCCACTGCAGGTGGCTTGAGGATTACGTTTTCACTTATTTTTATTGTTTCAAGTGCATTTGGCATAGGCATTTGCACACCCGTGTGTGCGTGTGCTCATCATATATAAACCCCTGGAGGCCAGAGGTCAAAGTTGGGTAGCTGTCTCAGTCACTCTCCACCTTAGTTTTTGAGGCAGTGTCTCTCACTGAACCTGACTGCTTGTTTTGACTAGACGGGCTGGCCAGCAAGCCCCTGTGGTCTGCTTGATTTCATCCCACAATACTGGAGTTTCAGTGTATGTGAGGTCTACGGTGATCAGAGCTAGCGGGTCTTAATGCTTGCACCTCAAGCACTTACCTACTAAGTCCTCTCCCCAGCCCTGACGCATTATATGTTGAATGATATTCTACATGTCCATCTGAAGTGTGAGCGGTCGCCGTTTGGTGCATTGTTTGATAGTGTTTAGTTCTTCTCTACCACAGGCTATTTTGCACTTCATGTATTACTGCTCCTGGGAAGGAGACATGCTGCCAGATCGGAAGCAATGAATACTTGACATTCCTACCTGCTGCTACAGAAGTGGGTTTCCCCCACTTCATATATAATCCGTATAATCTTTGGGTTGAGGAGGCCACAAGAAAACCCCTTCAGCATTTTCCCCAAAGAAACATTGTCCAAATAACTTGTAACACGAGGCAGATCACGTGGTACTTAAGGTCTTCTTGGCACGTATGGAAGAGAACCGAAGGTCTAGGATCTCCAGGAATGAGCGGAAAGCCACGTTTCCAATATATCCATTAGAGAATGGCGAGAGCTGGCAAAACTTGAGTTATGGGGTCATAACTCCACGTCATGATTCTGGCAGTAGCGTAAGGCGCTTGTACCCTTTCTTGGTAGTTTATGAAAACGTCACCCTCTCTGTCCTCACCCCACCTTCTGCCTTAGAAGATTAATAGCTCCATAAATTACAATCATATTAAAATGTATGTATTATATCTCAATATGAGCTTTTCATACAGGTATGAAAATGCCCTTGACTTAAACTCCCTGAGTGACATGTCTGTCTTTTTGCACTAATGCAATTAATTCCAGAGAAGATGTTAATTTTGTAAAAATAAAACAGCCCTGTAGATGGAACAAAGCTTTACTTAAGGTCATTTCGGTCCTTGAGCCAGACTACTCTGGGCTAGGAAACATCCCAGAGTATATAGACAAAAATAGGCATAAGAAACAAGCATACGAAACAAAAACAAACATACAGAAAAGCCGGCAAGAGAGAGATGGCTATTTGAGAACAGACAGCAAACAACTGAGTGTCAAGTTGAGCAGACTGCTATGGCTGTGCTGGGCGGAGTGGGGAGGGTCCTGAATGCATGAGTCAATCGGTCTTAGGCATTAAGATCAATAACAGAAAACTTATAACATTCGGGAAAGCTGGATTCTGACTTGGAAGATGGTCTACGTTTGATATTCGAAGGGATAAACTACTGAAGATTTCTGTGCAGAAGATGAAGATGAAAATGATACCCAGTGGAGAAATGGGGGTTTTAGGAGCCACTAGGGCAGGGGTTCTCAACCTGTGAGTCGCGACCCCCTGGCGTTGAAAGCCTCCATCCCAGGGCCCACCTAAGTTTTCAGAGAACCTGCCTTGTCTTACTGCTTGCCAGGTTCTGTAGAGCTGTACTCATGTCCAGGATTCTGCCTCAACTCGAACCTGTTCTGTCCATCTCATACTTCAGGGACTGAGCCAAGCCCAGCGGCACTTACTGATCTGGACCCATGGCTCACAATCTATGAGGATGTAAGCTGTGCCTTAGCTCACTCTTCTTTGTCTGGATTTAAAAAAAACAAACTCGAGAATCTTTCTCAGAAAGAACAACTACATCGGTTTGAACCCTAACGGCCACCAAATTGTACTCATGAAGACAAAGGTGGGCGTGGGCAGCAGAAGGAGGGAGAGAAGACAAAGGACAGGAGAGGAGAAGAAAAGGATGGAGTGGGACAGAGGATAAGACAGGCAGTGCAAACAGTGTCGGGTGGGCCGTCCAAGCAGTCCCTCTCTGCTTCCACCAGAGGGCAGACTCTACTCACCAAAACAGCCCCAACCAGTCAGAAGCTGCAGGGAGCACTGAGGATTAGGAAAGATGACCCTCCTTCATTCCTGCTGGCCTCTTCTATTCATCAGGTCCCTTTGATAAGGTCTCATCCCTGGGAATAGGACTAGGAGAATTAAAGGGGAAATCCCAAACCAAAACCTGACTTTGCTCAAATTTATAGAGTTTCATACAACACAGAATATAAAACTACCGCTAAAATGACAACATGTCTTGCTTTATTGTTCTAAATGCAGGTGTTTTCCCTCTGTTCTGCAAAGCTATTGCATACATACATCACAGTCATTATTGTTCTGGGAGTTTCTGAAGGGTGGAGAACATTTTTGCTAGCATCTCATGTCTTTTCTGTCTGTTTTTGTCTCTGTTGCATTTTCAATACAAGGTGAGTGTGTACACGCAGATGTGTGTGTGTGTGTGTATTAAAAATATCCACAAACTCTTAGCTTCTGTGTTAGAGGAATATTGTTGTTTGGAGAGCAGTTTGAAAATAGCCAAATGACTGTAGATTGTTCTAATGTGCTTAAAATGTAATTTCCGCAAGTGGCTGGTTGCTTCTGAGCACAAGATGGCTGACATGGAGAAAAGGGAAAGTCTGAACTGGGATGCTGGGGGTGGGGATCTATTCCTTTCATACCCTGAGTCGACAAATATTATCATTTCTGGAAAGAATATTCCGGTGTCCATGCTGTTTTCTTTCTGGTAGAATTTGTCCTATTTTTGGACCCAATAGAAATAGCCACCTTGAGAGCATGTGTGCCTTCTAGACTAGAATCCTAGTGAATGAAAGTGGCATCTCTGAAAGGTGAAAACATCTCACGAGAGGCCAGTGGGGTCTCTGAGAGGAAGATCACAGCACAAGATGACAAGGGATGTGGAGTGAGAGACGACAGGCTGAGGGAAACACAGGTTTGCTTTTCCAAAACTAGACAAATGAACACAGGCACAGCAGAGCTATTGAACAATGGGTGGAAGTTAGACTCCATTAGCCTCGGGCTTTGCAATGAGTTTTAGGTACTGAGAAAAGTCGGTTTATGTTGAGTAACACTGGACAATAGCTTTATTCATATTGTCTGTTAAGTTTGGTAACAGGAGAAGGCATGGAGTGAAGGTTCTGATCTGTAGAAGGGTTAAGAGGTCCATCATCCCTTGTCCTTAAGTATAATGAGTCAAACATTACCTCTATTTAAGATGCCTCACATAACTTTTATGATGCACCATCGGGCTAATTTAGCCCTCAGCCTCCTTAACGCCTCTGATGTATCATGGTGACTCAGAGACGATTAGCTCCAGGTGTGAGACTTTCTCCCGTCTGTCTGACAAGCTCCATGCCAATGTCATGAAGCTATTGCACGGAAGGAAGGAAAGAAGGGAGGAAGGGAGAGAGGGAGGGAGGAGGGAGGAAGGGGGAAGAAAAAGGGAGGGAGGGAGGGGGAGGAAAGAAGGAAGGAAGAGAAAAGAAAGACAGGCCTTCAAAACACTGGTCCTTTCAAAGCAGGAGGACTGACTATAAAGAATGATTTACAGCTGGTCTCTGCCTTGCAGCCGTGGAAACTTGGAAGAAGATCAAACATCCTCTCCAATTGGGCCACCACCTTCCCGTGTATGACAGTGTTTTTAAATGAAATCTCTGTCAGTCTTTGTCAGGGCCGTTCATTTATACCTTACAGAAATCATGTTTCAGAATAGTCTGGAACACAGACAGAGAAGGCTTTGGAATGAAGAAATATGCAGGGCATCTGGAGTTTTCTCTGATAGCTGATGTGATCTCTTCACTGAAAATCAGAGGCTTTGACCCAGACTTTGAGGTTCCCTCTTAGATAATTCGTGTTAAGAAAGAAAGTCAGATAGACACAGGGACTGAGAAAATTCCTGAAGTCTAAATTTGCAGCGAAAGCAGCACCGAGTCTTCAGCTTTCTCTTATTTGACTTCTCTCCCCGGAGAGACGTTTGGGTTTAGTACCCAATTTTATTGTTCATTCTTACTAACCTTCAAATCTCAATGCACGTTTAGAAAAAAAAAAGAAAGAAAGAAAGAAAGGAAGAAGGAAACCACAAGTAATTACTTGGGGAACGCAAAGGCTGTGTCTCTATATGAGACCAAACATTTCCCGTCTTCCCTTGCTGTTTACCTCTGAATAACACTCTTCTTTAGGCAGCTTTCCACTCGCTTTTGTGACAGACAAACAGCAGGGGTTTTCTTCAGGCTAATTAGTGAGGCTATTCTGGGATCCTGCAGAGAGCAGGGCTAAGTGGCTTGCAATTTCCAACTTTAGTTTCAAGGGAAACTGAGCCCTCTGGGAGAAGCAGGGTAGTGCTGACTTCTCAGATCACAAGCTAGCCTGGCCTTAGGCTCCTACTTCCTTCACTGAACGGAGGGTCCTCATACCCAGAAGAGGACGTCTAAGACCTTGAAGGGAGGTGGCTTTAGGTGCTCAGTGTTGCCACACACTCAGACTTCTCCCCTTAGCCAGAAACATAACCACAGGTGTCAAAGATTTCCAAACAAATGGCGGCAGGGGTGAAGATGACAGTAAGGACTGAAAATAGCGACTTACATCTTTCTCAGAAATGGAAGGAGAGCAGCATGCGATTTGGTAGTCCTGTGCAGGTTTGTGAGACTTTCTTAGAAGAGCAAGAGTTCAGTTCTTTCTCAACGCAGTCTCAAGCATCTGCCAGTCTTCTCAAGACTCTGTACATTGGCTTTTAAGTATCACCAAACTATCCCTCTAGACTCTTCTCTGCTGTGTCACTGTGTTGACATTATGCTATCCTCCCAGAGAACTCACAAGACTATAGATAGGCAGAGTTTATTGTAGAGATGATAACAAACTCCTGATAGGTGAGCTTGGGTAATGACCAAAGAGCCACTGCAGACCAAAACATTCCCTAGGGGTAATAAAGGACCGTGGCCAGAGGGACCATTGTTTCGACCTACAATTTAAAGGCTTCCGAGTATTTCTAGAGTCTGTGGAACAGATTGTTCAGGTGCTGAGTAGGCAGATTTGGTTGGGTCTTTTTGTTCTTTCCAGAAAGCCCCTGGCTGGATAGTAATCCTGTCTTAAGGCTGGGTAGATTTTCTGGGCTGCTCTGAATGTCACCTAAGGACAGACATATCATTTAGATCCCATTCTTTGGACCAGCAACAGAGTCCTGTCATTTCAGTCCTTGGTTATCAGGGAGGGGTCCAGTGGCAATGGACCCGAGCCTGCAGACACTGAGCTCGGTACCTAATGATGAGGAAAAACCTCCTCAGCTGAAAATGATGGACACCCATTTAGACTTCAGCTGTCTCGTTTTCTTCAAGGGTTAAAGGTTGCTCCAAGTCTCCATCCTCACCGCCTCTGCATTATGTTTGTCTCACCTGTTCATTCTTCAGCTATGTCAGCAACATGGCTTCCAGACACTTGGGACTCTACAGCAGCCCGTAGAAGGTGTGAGATCGAGTCCGAGCTTTGTGCCCTCTTAAAGTCAGGGGCAGAGTTAGCGTCAACTCCATCTACTTCTGTTGCCAGGTATGTGGGAAAGTGATTCAGGGCACCCAAGCCCTAAATATCCAGCACACACTCTTCATCTGTCCACACCAAGAATGCCATTGCTGCAGGACCCATATGGTACCTCCATTGTGGTGTGGAGTTTAATCTTTAAGAAAACTGATGCTGCTGCTTCTGGCCTGCTCCCCTGTGACTACTTTAAACCTATCTTTGCTTCTCTCAGTGGACTTTGGTTTTAGCCTTTGTCTCACGTGGGCCTTCCCAAATGCTCACAAGGTCTAGCTTATCAATAGTTCTCAGTTCCTTAAGACGTGTCCCAGGACCTGTTTTGGCTTCATCATGGGCGTTTGAATCTACTCTCTGTCTTTATAGTAGACATAGCTCTAGTGATGGCCTTTGCCTAGCTAGAACATTGTTCTTCATGCCTGGTCAGGTAGGCCTAGTTCCCTCTAGCCTTTCCTTGACTATTCTTACTTTGAGCTGGGCTTGAGCAGGTCCTGACTGGAAGTGACTTGTTGTATAGTAAAGAACATGCCAGGTTTGTGTCTTGACTGATCGCTGGCCAGCATGCTCGTTTAGAGGTCTGTAAATGTGGGTCTGGAGGAACAGAGGGCACGGGCTTCTAAATGACACTATCCCATATGTGTCCTTTCACGTGTATGAAAAGTATTCTCCTTGTGACATACACTAGCAGTCATGCTTTCCTGGAAATGGATTTAAATTTTAACAGTTCAGAGAAGATTTGATGTAAAACATGTTAACAGTGAGAGAAAATGGTTGTATTTCCCATCTTTCAACGCTATTACAGTCACAAAATGCCTTTCCCTACGAACTAGTATGTGTTATTTTCCATGATGTGATGCTGCTATAGTTCATTCATTCATTCATTCATTCATTCACCCCCTTCATCATTCACAAGCATGTGAGAACTAACTAGGCTCTTTGGAAGGTATGGGGACCTCAGTGTTGAATAAAACTTGTATTTAGGCCCTCAACCAGCCCCTCGTGAGAGGCTAGGTGAATAAATAAGGAATCCATGAACAAGGGGACAGATGCATCTGGAACATCCATCAGAGGCTCAGAGGCGATGTTATCTTGGGGACTAGGAGCCAGGATGGTTTCACTGGGAAGAGAGCTCAGGCATTGACTCTTACAGAGAAGGCAAGAAGTCCTTAGATGGGGAACATATCCCAAGAAGGAACATGCTGGACAACAGCATGGAGCCATCTTGGAGGGTTTGCAGAGGGGTAATACAATATAGTAGATACAGGCTGAAGGGCAGAAGAGAGAAGGGGGGGAAGAGAGAGAGAAAGAGAGAGAGAGAGAGAGAGAGAGAGAGAGAGAACAGGCATAATGTTGGGGTGGATGAATATAGCACAGCATACAAGTTTTACAATCATGTAAAGAGATCTTGAGTTACTGTGATTAGATCTGCATAGTAGGAAGACTGTTCCCGTCCTAGTAGAAGTACTGCCTGGGAAAGGGTGTTGTCCAGGCAGGCAGATAGAGAATAGGCACCACAATGATCTAGATTTGGGATGACAAGAGCTTAAACCAGGGCAACCAAAGGTAGGCTGGGAGACTGGAGAGCAGCTTTAAAACGCACTGAAAAACAAAACTTTAGGATAAGTACCGGCTTTTAGTTTTGGGTGGTTCAATATTTGGGAAACCACTAACCAGGCTGGGGAGAGTTTTACAAATACTGTTCTGTATTTTAACATCCAGATTAACATATCTATCTGGTATGTGAATACCCAGGGCAGAGGAGCATGTGGTTAAGACTGTGACGTGAGGGCTGCCTGGAAGAAGAGGACTGACTGGCTGTTGAGAACACAGAAACGAGAATGGAATCGAAGCTAGTGATGGTACACACACCTATAATCCCAGCGCTTGGGAGGTAGATGCGCATGGATCTCTGAATTCAAGACTAACCTGGTCTACAGAGCTAGTTCCAGGACAGCCAGAGCTACACAGAGAAAGTCTATCTTGAAAAACCAAAAAAGACAAGGAAAAGGAGTAGAGTCAAGAACAAAGCTCTGGAGAACCAATTGTTTCATTATGTGTTTTTCATACATATATACAATGTATACATATGTATCTCATACATATATACAATGTATCATGATTGTGTCCTTCCCTCTACTCCCTCTAACCCCTCCCGCTCTCCCTGAATACCTGCTTCCCAATTAGTCTCTTTTTGCTTTCCTACCCTTTCCCCTCCACTGAATTTAATTAAGGGTTGCTTGTATCAATATGAGTAGGGACAAGTTACCAGGGGCTATACCACTGAGGAAAATAACCTCTCTCCAGCGTCCATGACTTCAGGAGATCCCTAGGAAGGGGTGGGGACTCAAGAGCACATCCCTCATTCTTAATGGAATACCAAAGAGCCCAGTCGCCAGCAGATGCCCATAGCTGCTGGCTTGTGCTGGTGACCACAGTAGCCGAGAGTTTCATAGCACATCTCCCTGGCCTCCGGCTTCTCTAACCTCTCCTTTCCTTTTCCACTGTGTCTCCCGAGCCTTGGAGTGGGTGAGGTGACTCACAATTTTTAATAATAAGGAGGAACTGGTGCTAGGCAGAGAAGTCCAAGGGCAGATCCCAAGGGCTTTTTCTGTTCAGTATATTGTGAAAATCTTCCTATAAAAGAATACTTCGCACACATAGAAACAGCAACCTGAAACTACATATCCACGTTTGACAATTAAATTAACCTTGTGAAATACATGGGGGAAATATTCTTTTCTCTGTTTTATTCATGAAGAGAAAGGGTTGAAAAGAACTTAATTCACTTATTAAGCTCTAAAATTAAAAAAAAAAGTAATGGGAATGGGGCTAATATTTGCATTTTGAGTCACACTCCAGGCTTCTTTTCATTCATAAGCCAATAATAGGGTGGCAATTCTATACAGGCTGAATCATCAAGGCAGGAAATTACAGCAAATCTTAATTAAGGGCATATCTGAGTCAGAGTAAACACAAAACATTGGATTGACTTACAAACGGCTGCTGAAAGGAATTGCATGGCTTTCTGAATATCATTAACAATTAATTAATTGCTGCCATGTAAATAACTTAATGATACAAACATGAATAAAGGAGAAAGAAATTTACAAGCAGAGGCAAGAGCGTGCAGTTCTACACATTAGACAGCAGGATGAAGTACCCATCAGTTTGGCAAGGTGAGATGAACTCACAAAGATGGCGTGTGAGCTGAGAGGAAGAGAGGGTCTCTCCTCAGGATGTGCAAGTCTGCAACACATGTATCCAAAACGTTACAAACTTCCGTCTGTGTTAGAGTGATAGCAGCCCATGGATGGGTACTCGTAGGCTGCCTATACCAAGAGTGCAGTGGAAGACTCCTGTTCTTGCGTGCGCATGTTCTTTTCTCACACAGAAACAGTGATGCTGAACTGTAGAAAATAGCTCAAGGGCAAGTGTGACAGCAGATACAGCACTGTGATCAAGTCAATTTTGTTTGTTTAATTAATTTTATTTTTATACATTTTAGTTAAAATGTAATTGCATCATTTACCTCTTCCCTTTCTTCCCTCAAGTCCCCTCTCTACAACTTCTGTACTTTTCCCTTAATAATCTTTTCCTCAATCATTGTTATACGTATATGCATGTGTGAACACACACACACACACACACAAATACGTAAATGCAACCTACTGGGTCCATCTTTGCTGTTTGTATGTATGTGGTTATCAGGGCCAACCACTTTGTATTAAGCAATCATTTAGGAGGGTCATACCTGGGACAGGCTACCCTCCCTCAGCAGTCAGTTGCCTATAGTAACTTGTCCTGGGGTGTGACCCTGTTAGATCTCTCCCCTTCTACATTAATAAGTCCATTGCTATTGCTGTTGTTCAGGTCTTTTTTATGTAGCCATTTATATGATAGACTGTTTCACAGCAGGCTCTCTGGTATTTTGACTCTTATAATCTTTCTGTACCCTCTTTTACAGTGTTCCCTGAGCCATAGGTGGTGTTGTGATACAGATGTATCTGGTTGGGGCTGGGCTCCTCAATCTGTTGGTCTGTGTGTTGTGTCTGCTTGTGGCTTTCTCTGATGGTCTCCATTTGTAGTAAAGAGGCTTCTTTGATGAGCAGTGGTAGCCATCTCATCTGTGGGTATAAGGATAAGGGTATAAGACCGTAGCTGGTTAAGGAAAGTGGTGACAGTAGATTCTCTTATAAGATACAGGACCTCACTAGCCTAAGGAAGTTGACTAGATGTCTAGTACCAGGCATGGTTTCCCTCCTGTCAGGTGGACCTTAAATCCAATTAGAGAGCTGTTGGTTAACATGTGGATGTGACTTGCTGCTTCTTTATGGATATCCTGCCATGCTGGTCATTGTTCTGTTTGCATAGGTGTTGCTGCTGTGTAGGATTTTTAATTGCTTCCCTCCTTGGTAGCTTGTATAATATTTTCTGCACCACAAAAGCCAGACCACAGGTTAGGAGGCTTTCAAATGATATCTAGCCTGTGTTCTAAGTGTGCAGTGTCTTCTGCAATAGGGGCTCACTTTCAACCTCTTGAGAGACTGAATAGAAAACTAGCATCTAAAACAAAAGGCAGAAAATATGACCTATTCGTTACTGCTACTCACTTTCTGTTTTTTTTTTTAACAATCTAAGACCAAAAAAAAAAATCCAAACCAAAAAAAACCCAAACAAACAAAAACAAAACAAAAAAATAAACAAAAAACAAAACAAGAACAACAACAACAAACCCTAACACAGTTACTAGAGCACAGTCATGCCCATTTATCAGTATATTGTCACAACTGTGTTTGAGATACAGGGGCAGAGTTGAGTGATTGTGCGATGACTGGCTGAGAAATCTGTCATTGTTTATTATCTGATCCTTTTTGCAAACCCAGGTTCTATAAAGTAAGAATCTGGGAGCGCTCAGCCCCATTCTTAGCTCCAGGCACTGAAATTTACAAAGAAGGAAAGATTGAAATGGGGAAGTTTGGAGGGAACTCATGGCCACGATGAAACAAATCAAAATTAAGTATCGTTTAAGGTGACAAGGAGATGGAGACATTTTAACTCAGACAAGAGAAATCCCAGAGCCGAAGGAGGGTTAGGGCATACAAAGTTTTCTGTTCCATTTAAAAGATTAAGCTGAGTGGAAGGACTTTGTTGACCCAGTGAGGACTATCAGTAACAACCCCAGAAAAGCCATTTGATGTAAGAACAAAGTAAAACAATGTAACAGTTGCTGGTTGGTTTAGGAGGAGGCGTGCCCAAGTGAAGGCATTCATGGCAGGGCTGGAAGAAACCTGCTGAATGAGTCAGGAGCAGGAGTGGTCATGACTTGGGGCACGCTTCATACTTTCCAGCACCTCTTTAGCCACATCACCTGTAATCCTTCTTATATTATTACGAGTCCCAGGTTACGACCAAGGGAATAATTCTTTACTGTGGCTAACGTTCTGGCTAGGTGATGTTTCCCAAGGGAGCAAGGAAGCGATCCACAGCTCTGAGATCTACACAAGTGGAGGTCCTGGGTTTGTACTTTCCAGTGTCCATCTCCACTGACCACACTAGTGGGTAGAGACAGACGAGGATGCCAGATTCTCCATTCATAGTTTTCAGACTCCACAGAACTGAATGGCAGCTATGTGGCCCAAGGTTTATCCACCCACCACCCTCAAGCTCGGGGCTATCACCTTCTCGGGTCTTTGTTGGTTGATGAGGTCTACCCCTAGACACTGGAGTGATGCTACCTTTCCCTGCGGGCTTCACTGTCTGATATAAGCTTTCTGCCACCTGAACTCTTTGGCTCCACAGCCTCTGCAGTCCCCACTCTAGAACAGTCTCCCAGGGTTGCCGTTCACCCCAGGACTGGATTGGCTTCAATCTGGGCACCCGGTCACCCCAGGACTAGATCAGCTTCAATCTGGGCACCCTGGCTACCTGTTATTCCCCATTCTTAGGTCTCCAAGGTAGTTCATTTTAAATATCAGGATTCTCCCTCCAAGGTGTGACATGTTATAATCTGGTTTTTCTTTACTGTGACCTGTCTACAAGAGGAATCACTGTCACTCCATAACTTGTATCTAAAGCTTGTCAAGACTTCTAGCATTGTCCCGAGGGCGGGACTACCTGACACCTCACCTGGGTGGCTTAGCTTACCTTTTGATGAGGCTTTTGCTTCCCCCTCCAACCCCACTGCCCACTGGGGACGCCTGCAGTGGCTGGTAGCTGTGTCAGTTTTCAAAACATGGCTTGCCTTAAATGTATTTTCCCCCTTTGGCACGTTCATTTGTTCAATCGCTGCCTTCGTCAGTTTTGAAACCCTTCTTTCTCCTCTGTGGAATAGTGGATTCTTTCTCATACCGACTCTTGTTCTCACCCAGGTCGCACAGAGGTGGCTTCTTGTCTGTCCTGTTACCCTGTTCTTACTGTCTCTATGTTATCCATGAGATTCTGATCACAAGCTGATTTAGAGGTGGGTGCCTGAACTATATACATGTGTGTGGCACACATGCACACACACACACACGCATTCACACATGTACTTGCACGCATGTATATGCAGTTACTATATATAGTTATATTATCCAACATGTCGCTTCCATTTATATGTCCCTTTCCACAGCTTCACTGCAACTGACTCATTAAAGGAGATCCAGCCCTTGCATCCTTAAACAACGCCTGGTCTTGCACTAAAGTGTATATTTTATTTAAGGAGCAAACAAAATTGCAGGTGACTGACTTGACATTTTTACATCACAAATTTGTTTTATTTTTTTTTCCTCTCTTCCTTTCCTCCCTTTACTTCCCATTTTTCATCTTGGAATAGTTGTATAAGTTACACTTGACTGGTGGTCAAAATAGCTGACTGAAATTGTTAATGTTTTCAGAACACATTTCCTCTCATCCTCTCCGAGAGGCTGCCAAATGGCTGTGTTCTCCAGACGCAAGATCATTCCGGTTAGTGCTCACCTTAATGATGTGGGGAGCGCAGGCATACTGACTTTCCCAAAATGAGCAGCACAATCTCAGGAGAGAGCTCAGAGTTCTGGGCCATTTTCTTAACTAAAATGCTGATTCCATTAAACTGGTCGTTTCAGCGACTTTTGCTCCTCTTATGAGGGAAGTGTGCCTCCTGCTGCGTAATGACTCTCCCCCTGATCCTGGGAGCCCCCCAGGAAAGGGGGTTGTCACATGCCAACTTGGCAGGCAGCCTCTGCTTCTTCCTCTTTCTTCTACATGACTGCCCTCCTTCTGGGTTCCCCATGTACCCCGCTATGTTGGCAGGATCTGCTGTTTCCATGGGTACAACCAGAGTCCCACTGCTTCTGAAAGACAGCCTGTGAGATGCCAAGGAGTCACCTGGCAGAGCTGGGAGGCACAGCCTTTTCTTTGTATCCTGTGTATGGCACACCACCAAAACTATGGTGTTCCAGATCCTCAAAACATGTGGGGAATCTGCTCATATTAGTTGATTGAGGCACCAAACAGGGTTCCACAAGCTGAGTGGCCCAAACACCAAACATTTATGATCTCAGTTCTGGAAGCCCAAGTCTCAAGACCAGAATTCTGTCTTTCTAAGGCTTGTGTGGGAGACTTTGTTTACTCTCTTGCTTACGTCCTTGTGGCTTTCTCACCATCTTCGTTACTCTCTGGCTTGTAGAACACCACCCTGATGCCTACCTTCATCTTCACCTGTGTTCAAGTTCTCCCTCTGTATAAGGATACCAGTATGACATCATCTCAACTCCATCTGCAACCAAATTAGGTCACATGCTGAACTACTGCGTTCTTAGACTTCACCTCATCTCTTCTTGCTGTTGGGGGTGGGGCACATTCACCCCACAATGCCACTCTTCCTAGGCTTCTTAAATTGTTTACAAGATGGTCGGTGGGCCTAAAATGATGCTCTTAGTGGAAACCAGTACTTAGATAATAAGTATTGTTAAGGACTAACGTGTTCTGGTTTACATGTGTCTCCTGGATGGGGATTTGCACGGATAGATTCTTAGGCAAGGATTTCAGGCAGTGTTCCCGTTGTCTCCAGAAGGTGGGGCTGCTCGGTTCATTTTCCTCTTAGGAAGTCGTGAGTGTTGTAAGGAGGCTGGTTTTGAGCAAAGTAAGATGTACTCTCCGTGCTCAGCATCTGTCCAAGAAGAGGACACGCATTGCCTTTTGTCCTAGAAAGCCAACTGCCACGGCCTTCTCACGCCACCCTTTTGAGTCTTCTGAGTACTTGGTTTCCAGTTTGATTTGTAACCTACTTGGGCAGTGAGGTAGAGTCACCAAACACAGAAAGGGCTTTGGATCTTTTATTTGGACTAGACACTGGTTCAGCATTTCAATATTCCCTTGGGGCCCAGAGAGGCAAGATGGCGGCCTGAGATTCCGAATCTAGTTAGATCCTTCCTTCATAGTTCTTCATGAAGCTGAACTTGTCAGAGAGAACTTTGTGTGCCACTGGTCTGCTCCCTTTACTTTTCCTTTCTGTTCTCAATTCATTTGATTTTTGTTGTTGTTGTTATTGTTGTTTTCTTGTCCATGCTTGTCCACCTATTTCACTGTTCCAGAGAACCTAGCAGTTCAGGCAAAGGAATATGGTCTCTCCTTTGTGTTTGGAAGCCTGGAATGTTGGTTCAAACTTTAGCACACATTGAAAGTCACCTTGTCAAAACACAGATTGGTAGACTTTCCCTCAGGTTCTGGTTTAGTAGTCAGGATAAAAGCTAAAACTCACATCTCTAGTAAGTTCCCAATTGCTGCTGCTGCTGCTGCTGCTGATCTAAGGGCCACACTGTTGATATCCACTGACCTAGGACTGTCAGTGTGGGATACAATAAGTGCACAGCACACATTTTTGGGATGTGTAGTGATGGTGAGAAAGACAGTCTGTGTTCCTGGGTGATCAGAAGGAGAAAAAAGTTGGTTGTATATTTGTTCCTTCTGCTTCTCCAGGGTGTTGAGTACAATGCGGCATTACATACTAAGAGCATTTTGGACACTCCTACATCTCTCACACCTCTTCCAGACCTTTCAGGATCACTTTTGAGACTTTTTAGGAGAGTGAGTTGGGGCTGGTGTTGTGATTTAAGTGAGAAATCTCTCAGAGGCCTATGTATTTAACACTTGGCTGCCAGTTGGTGGCACTGTTTGGAGAAGCAATGGAACTTTTAGGACTCACAGAAAGAAAGAAATAAGGCAAATTCAATAGACAAGAAACGACTTAAAAGCTAATTGAGAGTGCGAGGGGCCGTGAACAGGTGGCACTCTACTTTGTCAGGAACCCTCAGAAGACAGTTGGGATGTTAATTTGTTTTCAAAATGCAAGAAATGCGTAGAGCTATTTGCATGTAAAAAATACAGCACGCCATATAAGATGGAGATATCACATAAAGAGATCCGGTTTGGGCTAGTGAGATTGAGCACTTTTTATGGGGTCGACAGATGACTGCGTAGCCAAAATTTATACTAAATCGTAGGTTATATTAATGTAATGAGGTTTTCATGAAATTTAAAAAAAATATGACTATCTGGAAGAAAAGGGCCACGTGACCAACTAGCCTGCTCTGGTGGTTGATTTTGGGTGTCAGCTTAACTAGATTAAGGAGTGAAGTGGATGCTTTCCAATAAAACCAAAGCTATTGCCAGAGAAAAGTGGCAGTCCCCATTAACTAAGAGGGAGTAGTTTTTGTTGTGCATGTGTGTGTGCATGTGTGTGTTGTGTTTTTTTTTTTTTTTCTGTGTAAGTGGTTATAGTCCATCTGGTAACATGATCGCGCAGTGAAAATGTCTGAGGCTGCTTTTCTGTGTTTGTGGTAACTAGGAGAATTTCAAGGCCTAGTTAATCAAGCTTGGTCAGCTCCTGAGGTGTCAGGGGTGGCTTTTATCTTTCTCAGTACAAATGCATTTAAATCGAAAGGGGAAGGATGGAGACCGTACCTTCAGAATCCTCTGTGTGTGTATCTCTTCTGCTCTCTGCGCCATGCTTTCGGTTAAGCGATGTGCCTGTTGGGTGGGTTGGCTAAAGGTACACGTGTTGTAACGACCCTCAGTTTCTCATGTAACCCCCCCCCCCCACTTCTTTGTTTTAGCTACAGTACCTGTTGAGTTAAAGCAGCTACTGCTGTTTCCTCTGGTTATATTTTTTTTTACATGGGTTGCAAGACCATATGTTTCCATAGAGTTTTCTCATATAGTTTTTATTTATTCAGGTTACATACATAGAGAAATCAATCCCAACTGGCCAGGAAACTCCCTACTGGCTGCTGACACAATACCAGAGGCTGCAATGTGAGCTGCTGGGGGACAAAATATATCAGTGGTCTTATCCATCACTGGACCCCGTATTCTATAATATTGATCTGCTTGACAAGATGTATACACTTGTGCAATGGTGGTACGGTGGTTATGGGGACATCTAATTGCTTTTTGTTTGACTATGAGGGCAGTTCCACAGGGGGCAATTCATGCCTGGCACTGAAACTCTGGTCAAAAGCTCATGTTTAGGAAGACCGTAGGCCCTGGGAGAAAACCTACTATTGTTATATTAAATGTTCACATCAAATTACCTTCTAAAATATGTGTGTATAATTATAGAGTTGTGCTCTCAACTTTGGTCAGAGAAGCTTCTTTTGTTCGGTGAGTAATGGCTAATTCAGAGAGTTATAACTGTCAAGATGCCAAGAGTCAGTAGCTGTGAGTACTCATCCATTGACGGCTCAGCTATATTGGCCTCCCTCATCCAGGGTTCAGGGAATATCTCAGAAGAGTGGATGGAGTGACTGTGAGGGCTGGTGGATAGGGAAGGGAGCTGGACATGACATGGCTGTTGTCCACACCAACTTACAACAAATATAGTTATCTGCACACAACTTGTGCAATAGCAAGCCAACAAAAGTTCCACAAAATTCGTATTCCCCCGCTGAGGAATTATACTGACAGTGGATGGTTACTAAGGGAGGGAAACTGTCCTAGTTTGCTTTCTGTTACTGTGATAAACACCTTGAGCATCTTGAAGAGGAAAAGGTTACGAGTCCCAATCAGAGTTCATCACTGAAGGAAGCCAAGGCAGGACCTCAAGAAAGGAATAAACAGGAACGGAAGCATACACCATGGAGGGACGCTGATAACTGGCTTGCTCTTCATGGCTTGCTCAGAGTTCTTTCTAACACAATTCAGTACTCCCTGCCCAGGGAGACATCTCCTACAGTAGACTGGCTCCTCCCATACCAATCACCAATTAAGAAAATGTCTCCCAGATGTGCCCAGGGGTCAAACAGGTGGAAGAAGTTCCTTAGTGGAGGTTTCCTCCTTCCCAGGTGATCACAGTATGTGTCAAGTTGACAAACTAACCAGCATAGAGATGTGTCACTCTCCTCTGGGGACAAGGTTACTAGTGGGTTGCTCGTGCTTCAGTGGATGCCCCCAGACTGGCATGTATGTCAGCTCTACTAATTGTGCTGACGGTGTTACCAATAACAAC
Organism: Grammomys surdaster; assembly: GCF_004785775.1. Lineage (NCBI taxonomy): Eukaryota > Metazoa > Chordata > Mammalia > Rodentia > Muridae > Grammomys > Grammomys surdaster. Next base: position 1,711,503 of record NW_021620687.1, read on the forward strand.
AGAAAGGAGACCGTGAGGTTGGGAGGGACATGGAGTGAGGGCCCTGTGTGGATTTAGAGGAAGGTGATGAAAATGGATATGATCAAAACATAAGGTTACGTGTACAAGATTTTTAAAGAAAAAAACAAAACTATTTTTAAAAAACAGCTATAGAGCAAGAACAAACTCGAATCCTGTACTATGGTTGACAGCTCCAGATTGTACTGCAAAATGAGGATTCTCAGGTCTTCCCACTTCTCAAGTAGTTTGGAAGGCTTGGGTATTGATGATGAGTAATTCTAATGCATGATTCAATAATCTCAGATTGGCTAAGTGACGTCTAAGACTTCTATTGATTGTAGAACCCTTTTCGAGAATTTCTGACACATGTCGAGAAGATCTCAAGTACACTGTAGTGACAGGATTTAGACGGACAAAGTTTGTGCCCAGAAAATGAATGACATATTGACTATATCTGTGTCAAATGTCCTACGTGGTATCACCCAGAGGAAAAGGTGACGCAATAGAGAGAAGAGAGGTGTTGGCAGCCCAGCCCGTGTTTCAGTACTGGCTGTGCTTCTCCTTAGTGGCTATGAGGGCAGATGTGATCTTCCCAGGTTTTAGTTGCCTCCTCTGTAGAACCGTTACAATCATGCATGCTTGACCTCACAATTCCCAGGTCAGGGGAGATGGTGCTTAATGGAAGAACAACTTCCGGTTCAACGGTGTGCACATCCAAGGAGGTGAGCCTCCGTATGTGAAAGCTTGCTAAGCTTTGGAGTCTTTTTACTGCAGGGCACACTGATCTGTTTTGTGTGAAATATAAAAGCAGGTGGGACATAGTGGGGAATAGAGAGTATAGAGTCAAATGGCTCTTTATAAGCTGAGTGAAGGAATTGAGGAGTGAGATGAAAGGGAACAACCAGGAAGAAGGCAAAGGTCCAGGATAGACTGGGGCAGGTGGGGAGGAGAGGACACTTAGTGTGATTATCTTCAACAGTGGTGTGCAGTATGTAATTTAAATTTACAGCATCATAGTACAATTCTCAACTGAGGACCTTCAGTAAGGCTTTTACCAAATGCAAGTGCTTTCCTCTCACTTGAAATGAATTTTGGAATAGGACTGGGTTGAGAATGCTGTGGGAAAAACAGCTAAAAATGAACAAAACCTAAGTCGAGGCAGGAAAATCATACGTGATTATAAGATGGCCTGGCAAGACAGTTCAGCCATTAATGCCTAGGCTCACAACCAAAACATCAAGAAATGACCATAAGAACTTAAGTTCCCACAGGGACAGGAGACTGTGAGCAGGTCTTCCACAGACTAAGACACGAAAATGGAGCTAGCTTACCAGATCTGAAGGGACGAGATTGACAAGTGAGTACTCAATAGAAAAGGCCAGGGGGAAACACACAGTGTTGCAGCATACATTGCTATACATTGCCACTGCAGTTCTGGTCTGACAGATTGTGTCATTGTGGCAAAATATCTGATGGAAACAACCTAAGGAAGAGAGAAGGGTTCATTTTGGCTCATGTTTCAATCCAAGGTGGGCCAGGTCAACCACTGTGAACTCCAGGCAAGGGAAATATCAAAGTGCTAGGCCAAGGGGCAGAGAAAGGACTTTGTTCACAGCAGCCAGGAGCAGAGAGTAAGGAGAAGGGAGAGGTACACCCTCAGACCCGCTTCCTCCAGCCAGGGTACACCTTGTACACTCACATCTCCTCTACCCCAAAGTGTTTCTCCAATTTTGGAATCCATTAAGGGATTACGACATTGGTTTAGGGCAGAGCCCTCAGGGTTTAATCAGTGCCCAGAGGTGCGTTTTATTTGGCTTCTAGTGAGCCTCTCAATCCAAGCACGTTGACAGTGAAGATTAACTAGCACATAGGGCAAATATCTAGAAAATATTCAAATCCAAATACAATTTAGATTCAAGAGACAAAACTCTTTGGCTTCTAACCAAAAGATAAAACAAAACCAAATCAAATAAAAACAAAAGCAAAAGGTCCTCAGTGGAGTTTACTAGAGAAGATTTAGTGAGTGCTTGTTAAGATGCAAGCACGGACATCCAGTCTGCGCTATCAAGCAGGCCATCGTCTTGAAGTGTGTCTTTGATCTTTGGAACTATGTAGAGATGGGTTACAAGCAGTAAAACCAGTGTACTGTGCAGTGTTTTCTGTTTGTAAGTGTTCGTACACAGGGCTGACAATTCAAACCTTGGACACATGAGTTGAGTATTTTCTCTGGTACCTAAATGAGGGAAAGAGAGGGACCCAGAGAGGGCCCTCCGGGGTCTTTGTTCTGTTTGTCTTTGGAAACTTCCAAAGGTAAGACTTTCCCTGCAGTGACTTGTGTTTCTGCTAGTCGGAGTGTGGTACACAGGCTGGTAGTGTGAACATCCCCTGCAGTCACTGGAGCTGCATTTGAACAATTCCCAGGTGACTTACATGCACATGGATATTCGACTAGCTCTCTCCTTGGAAGTGGCTAGCAAATCTATTTCTTAGATGGCATGAGACCACATCTATGACAATAGGTAAGGTAAGGAGATATCCTGATTGCCGTGGGTTTAGTTGAAAAGTCTTTGTGAATTAAGCAGCTTAGAGATATATAAACCTGGCAACTTGTGATCCATAACCACTTTTATGAGCCTATTCGATCCCTTGAATATAGTTCTCATTGAAAGAGACTAGAACACAGGAGATCTGTCTACCAGGAAGACATGTAGAGCTGACATCCCTGACAGGGTTTTAAAGTTAATGGAGAAATTTCAAAAAATAATTTAAACAAACAAACCAAAGTCATCTCACTGTTGTGTTCCCATTGAAGGACTCTGTGTGTGTGTGTGTTGTGTTGTATTGTGTTACACACATGCGGTATGAGGATATCATTAGCTTCTGAGGTCAGAAACAATATTTTCAGTTTCTTCTGCATCACGTTAAAATTCCTGGCAGACTGGGTCTCTCACTGAGTGAGCGCTCGATAAATGTCAGCGGCAGTGATTTGTACCACACTCGTAATATTTTTAATGTGATTCGTTCTGACGAACGCTCTGCTTCTTATGCTAGCTCTCATACACCTCGCAACCAAATGGTCCGCTGCCGAGTGCACAGAATCCTGGGCTCTAGCTAAGTGTGATTAGATATTGATTTCTGAGTCCCATGAACATTAGCAATGCAGAAACTGTTGGGTACTGGATCGTTATGGACCGTGGCGCTGACACCGGCAGGCGTCCAACAGTCACAGTTCGTGGTAAAATTCTGGAGAGGCTATAAAACCCAGACTACGAGTTTGACCCTCACATGTGTTTGGCCTTGACTTGATCCTCTGTGCACTTATTGTGTCTTGCCCTACTTACCTCGTTTCCACACATACTCTTTTAGTCCCAAAGGAAACCGAGTGGAGAGAAATATTTAGTGCAAAAATGTCCTGATTGCTGGGAAAATTTTCCAAGTCAGGCCCATGAAGCGAGAGATCTCTGTGGTGAGGTTGATGCCAAGGAACTGTGGGTAAATTAAAAAAAAAAAACTTGAGTAAGCCATGAGTGAATAAGAAGGGGATATTCACATAGTTAGACGTTGGGGACAAATCGAAATGGCCATAAATACATTTGTTTTTCCTCCAAAATTTGTCCTTTTGGTTAGAGGCTCTGTCCTCTCTCCCAGAATCTGGGCTGCTGTTGTATCTGCAGGGATCAAAGGAATACGATGCAAGCGGTGTTTTCCAGAGATTGGTAGCTTCTACTTTCTGTTGTGGCTTTTCCTCTCGGAATCTGGCCGTATGCAGAAATTTCGTATGTCCTGTGGTTGATGCCCTAGCTGAGCCTCCAGAGAATGGGGAGAATTAACTGGACAACTGGATGTGCCATCTCGGATGTCCAATCTGAAATGCAAAAGACATCTTATGATGAAAGGTAACCTGGTGGTTGTTTATCCATCCATCATTGCTTTTGCTCTGAAACAAACACACAAAGAAACAAGCAAACAGGCTTTCAATGACGGTAGCCACTGTCTGAGCACAAGTGTGGAGGAGAACTAGGAAGCCTTAGGCAGTGGAGCCGGGTACATCACAGATCATGAAAAGGAGCATTGCATTGCAGGCATTTTAAGTCTCTTTCCTTTGGGGTGGATTCTTATGTAGTAATGGGTAACTGAAACACAGGTTCCCCATTAAGAGTAGGAGGTCATGTGATAGCTATGCATCGTCACCTTACCCTCGAAGCAGCTAGCAAGACTCCGCTGCCCCATGCCATCAACACGCCTATGTAAGCTCAGAAAGGTGCACACTTGGAAGTTCATCTTTGAACTTTGAAAGACATCTTCTTTAAAAATAATGTTTGAAAACGGCAGATCTGGAGAGGATGCAGGGAAAAGGGAACCTATTGGTTCATTCACTATTGGTGAGCTTGCAAACTTGTGCAGCTGCTCTGCAAATCAGAGGGGAGAATTCTCAAAAAGTTAAATCTATAGTACAACCCAGTTACAGCACTCCCCACCACATCCCTAAAGGACTCAGCATCCTCTTCTGTAGGTACTTACTTCCTCAGACACACTCATAGCTGCTCTACTCACACTAGCTAGGAAACGGAAGCAACCTGTATTACTTAGAGTTTGAACTGCTTAGATAAAACACCATGACCATAAGCAACTTGGGGAAGAAAGGGCTATTTTATGTTTCCACATCACAGTCCCTTCTTGAATGAAGTGGGGCAGGAATTAAAGCATAAATCATGGGAAAACACTGCTTACTGGCTTGCTTCCTTCTTATACAACACCCCACACCACCTGCCCAGAGGTGACATCATCCACAATGGACTGGACACTCACACACAAGACACTAATTAACTGGGGACATTTTCTCAATTGAGATCCCTTCTTCCCAAATGGCTTCAGCTTGTACCAAGTTGAGTTAAAGCTAGCCAGCCTAACGGAGCCCTTGCCAACACGATACATACACACATCACTATTCAACTAGAAACTTTTCTTTTTTGGTTCATCCCTAAGCTCTCCTATTAATATTGCAATATAGAACATAGCTGCATTAAAATGTCCCACAGTCTTTAAATCTTCAAACGCTCCAAAAGTTCAGTCTCCTTAAAATATCCGAAATATCATTCAAAGTTCAAAGTTTCTGTAAAATTTCCAGTTTCCTTAAAATTTCAAGGTCTCTCAGTTGTAGGCTTCTGAAAAGAAAAGAAAAGAAAAGAAAAGAAAAGAAAAGAAAAGAAAAGAGGAGAAGAAAGGAAAAGAAAAAAGAAAAGCAGAATACTTTCTACTTCAGGAACCAGGGCAGTCACAGTTCTGACAAAGCAAAACCAAAACCAAACACCTCCAGCGGTATAAATAACTCAATGTCCAGTGACTAGGATCTGCTCATGATACTTTAGGCTCCAAAAGGCTCAGGCAGTTGAATCCTTGATTATACCATACATAGCACACACAGCTTCTCCGGTAGGCTCAGGCTGCCTCCACCCGATGCCTGCTGTTGTTCTTGGAGGTTATCCCATGGCACTAGGGTCTCCTGCTGCAAATGGGATGCACTTACACCAGTAGCCTTTCCTGGCCTCTCTTCAAGGACTGGGTGTGACCTGGTGATGAGCCTCAGCTTCTCTCCGGACTTTTCCAGTTCCGGGGTTTTACTGCATCTTTACCAATGGCTTCTCCATGGCCCTTTCAAGCCTTCAAAATGGGGACTATGTGGGTGACTCTTACACAACATAAATGTCTTTCAGCAGAGGGATAGATAATGAAAACATAGTAAATATACCCTATGAAGTATGATTGAGCTGTAAAGAAACAGGAAATCAGGAAGCGTGCAGGTAAATGGATGGAACCAGAAAAGACCACATTGTGTGGCGTAACCTAGACCCAGAAAGTCAAACATCTCATGCTCTCTCACATGAGGCACTTCAGGTGTGAGGTAGTATAGAACGGGCAAAGCTCTAGAAGCCTCAGTCCTAGACAAAGAACTACAGGCAGTCAGGAATATTGAGAGTGGGAGAAATACTCTTCCCAAGGGAAGAGCACACCAACTAGTTATTCAATACCAATGGCTATCCCTGTAAACATGCATACAAATAACATGCAGACTAAGCAGGTTATATTTATTTAACTATATATTATGTAATAATATAAATATATTAATATCTCATATACAACATATAATATATAACAAATAGGAAAAACATGTGTGTAGATATTTATATATAATAAATGAATTATATAGAGATATTTTATATACAATAAATATCTATCTATGTGCACACGTATCAACCATGAAAGACAAAAAGAGGCCATGAAGTTGAAAGAGAGCAAGGAGGTGGTGTTACATGGGAGAGTTCGGAGGGAGAGATGGAATGGGAAACTAATGTAGTTGTAATATCAAAAATATGTAAAAAACAGAATTTATTTTGTTTGCTTATTTTGTCTGTATGTGTGCGTGTGAGTGCGTGCACATGTGCACACATAAGTGTGTTTATATGTAGCCTATGAACATTGTGGCACTAGTGAGGAGCTCAGATGACAACTTCAAGAGTCAGTTTTCTTTTTCCACCATGTGGATCCTGGGGACTGAACTCGGAGCCATCTTGGCAGCCTTGGAAGCCATTGCCTAACTGAGTGGATCTTGTGCTTTCTTTACTAAAGTACCCCAGAAGCCATCACAGTGGTGAGACCACCAGTTGTTCTTGGCACCATTTTTAAGCCCAGACCCAAAAGGAGGCATGTGCATGCTCTAAGCCCATCAGTGCTTTCCCTGTTTCCTTCTCTCATCCTGGAGGGAATCAACCAGAGCACTGAGAGGTGTCTATGGAATTCCTATGGTTTTCTTTCTGATAAACGGAATTCCCAAAGGATGGCAGCTATGTTGAAACTGATGTTTTATTATTGTTTCTCTTTCTACACCATAGGGAAACTTTCCCAGTCTGCGAGCCACGGCACACGGGACATGGGGGCGCTTATGTAAAGTTTTGGCACTAAAATTCAAGGATAATTCTGAGTCTCTGCATCTGACTGTATTTTAGCTCCCGATTCTCAGCACTGGCTGTACAACAGACTCACCTGAGGAGTCTTCACAAATAAAACGGACCGTGCCCTGGTCTTACTACAGATTAATTAAATAAAAATGGCTGAGGTCAGTATCTTGACATTGGTATTTTAAAAACTTCGCTGTGCCTGTAACTATCTTTACAGGCACAGCGAAGGCTGAGAAACATGCCTATTCCAATGGTTTCATTGGCTTTTATTGTGTCTGGGAGCAGAGGATTATATTTCCTAATGGGATATATGCCTAATCTTGTTGGTTTAAGGCACAGCTCAGAAATATGTATAAGATTGGGCCTCAATAAATATTTATGAGCTGAATAGAAGGAAACACAAATGAACACTAAGAAAGCCATTCTGCTTTCTCCTAACTTCTCTTCGGACACTGGCTCAGCGTTCTGCGTGTCATTGTGGTGGTGGGTTCTCAATTTATAGTTCTCCATTAGACCCCACCTTCCACTGTGACTCGGGACAGCTGTCCCTCAATGTTTCCTTTTCTGATCTCTTTCTGGTATTTTCTTTCTTATTTATCTGAACCATCATCAGAAACGGCTCAGATGTCTTTCTATTTTGAAGGCAGAGCTGGTCACCGGAGGGCAGAACTGTGCTTTACAGCGTGCTGTGGAATGAAAACGCTGGGAATACTGAGATGGAAAGGCTGCCCGCTTCTTTGCTTACTGACAAAGGCGTAGCTATTTTCTCAGCTAATATGAAAAATATTCCAAAAACAAGCTGTGATCCACCGAACCCCACAGCACTCTTGGCAGAATTTCCTTGGCATCTATGCTGAGAAGGCATTTGATGTAAATCATACCTAGCAAAAGAGCCAGTGGGTAACTGTTTTGGGTTTTAGGGCCTTCACTGAAACGTTATTAATTCTGTGACTCTCCAGTAATTTGAGGACTGACTTCTGAGAGATCCATCAATCCAGTCATTTCCCGTTTTTTGTTTTATTGTTTTTTTTGCCCGCAGTACACTGCTATTTACATGTTCGTTATTGTTTCTGCTTTGAAACACAAAAGGCCCCATCCCCCCCTACCCCCACTTTAGAAATCAGAATTTTAAGTGGTTTCGAGAAGAATCCCAAGGCTTGCCTGGAATCCCAGAATTCCCCACAGAAACTCAAATCTTCCTTAGCACTAATTCAAGAGGGAGTTATGATCCTGTGACGGACTCATGACATTTCTTATTAGGGATATAAAAGGTCAGATTTTAATACCTTTTTGTGATATATGCATCTGGCCCAAGATCAGGCAGTTTTGAATGATGGAATTTAAATTGTAATTTAGTGACGGGGTAAGGGGTGAGAATTATAGTACTGCCTGTGTCAGGGCCCGAGGTAAGTGTCCGCTACCGTGCCTGTGGGGCCTGAGGCAGGCGTGGCTACCGTGACTGCTGGGGGTCTGCAGGCAATGATGTCGCTTGAAGCGTTGCTGCAAGGACAACAGAAGAGGCTCCTCTCAGCTGATGGCCGGGTGGACACCCGACATCCCATTTTGGAAAAGTAAAGACAATTCCCAAGTCACAAGCCCTCAGCTTGTAAATGGCCCACAAGGTCACAAGGCTTTATCCAGCACTGATTGGTTTTGCCCCAACTCTCTCAAAACTGTTATTCCGCTTTTTCTTTTTCTCAAAAAGTAAAAGTATTCTCAGGCACATGGAGATTCTCACCCAGTCTTTGTTATATATATGAAGTCGGACGATCGAGACCAAACAGGCTTAGTGAGAATTCCCCCTTCCTCATCCAATAAAAATCACACCTCTCTAGTCTTATACGTGAACCAAAGAATTGATCCGGCTAGCAGCTGGGAGCTCATGGAAGCTATTAAACACAGACCGATGCAAGAAGAGTCAGTGTCCGCACTCCCGACTTCTCTGCACTTCATTCCCTCACCTCTAAGTGGTTCCCCAGCCTCAGTTTTCTTCCCTATAAATTGCCTGGCTAATAAGTTGCTTTGTGGCTAAGGGAGAACTGCAGCCTCTCTCACATTGCTCTGTTATTGCATGGTTTGAGGAAGTGCTAATTCATGGATAGTGGTTCTGATAAATCCCCTGCATCATAAATTCTTGCTGACCAGACAGTATGGCCAAATGAGTGAGCTTGTCCCATCACTACCACCATCCTCCTCCTCATCACCATCACCACTATCCCCATCATCATCATCAGCATCGTCATCACCATGACAACCACCATTCCCATCATCAGCATCATCACAACATGGAGATTGATACGGGAAAAGCAATGATGTTAACTCTTGGCTCCCACATCCACATCCACCACCAGCAGCAGCAACAAAAAGAAGAAGACAAGGAAAAAGGCTTCAGTTCAACCTATAGTATAGCTGGAACTGAAAATCAAGGATATGGTCTTTGTGTTTTGTAAGAAGTCCCCGTCAAACTGACGGGATGAAAATCTCTTGGTTGTGTGCTCCTTTGGAACCAAGAGCTGCATGCTTGCATTTTTAATAGGCTCCTGGCCCACACTGACTGCCAAGGCTCTGAGGACTGACACTTTGGGTGAGGCCAGCAAGAACCTCTTTCCACCAGTTTCCTCTGGTGTGTTCCTGATAGATCTTCTACCCATTTGGCCCCTCTCACAAGTAAAACTGCTTAAAACAATCTTTAAAAAAAAATAAAGACATATAAATTATCATCATTTGGAAAGAATACATCCAAAGTAGAATGGAATATAATTTATTGTTCGCAGCTGAGATCCCTGGGGCTTTAGCAAAGTTCTCTTCTACTTCACTGTCTTCTTCCTATACCCATTTTCCTTTAGTCTGAAATTCTGGGCAATCAATACAAGAGTTAACTTTCTAATTCAATTAAAGTTTTCCTAGCTTACTTATATTGATTTCTTCTTACTCTTTTGTACAGCCTCAGAGTCTGAAAGCCCACTCATTAAAGCGAGCCAGAAGTGGTAGCATATGTATGTACGCCTGTGCTCTCAGCACTTGGGAGGTGGAGGCAGCAGGATCAAGGGGTTCAAAGTCATCCTTGGCTATGTAGCAAGTTTGCAGCCAGCCCAGGCTGTATAAGACCTTGTCTCAAATAAAGAAAAACCAAACAAGATTAATATTGATCCTGGTAAACAGAGTATTTGAGTTGCAAATATTTGGAATATGGGGCAAATCTTCAGAATATAGAAGATTAACTATATGACCAATGATTTAAGTGAAATCCAGGTGTTCATAGCCAGTCTGTGAAGAGAAGCATTCTCTAGGTTGTTTCTATGCATCCCAAAATGTAGAAAAACAGATCAAAGGTTGATTGGCATTCTGGCTGCTCTAGTTTGGCTAGTTACGATTTAATTTAATGGACTAAAATACAAACAGTGTACCTAACCCCAACAGGTAGCAAGCCAGGCTGGGTTCTTATGACAAATGCTATATGCACAGGAGCAGTAGCCACCACTGCGAGGGAAGGATCAGAAACAAGTAGGTGACCTGGCCACATTTACATGGGGGCCACTGTCTGAACAAGTGACTTTGTTCCCCTGGCCTGAAAAGGTCCATAGCGAAGTGTTTGCCTTCATCTCCACAGGACATTAAGACAGTGACCCAGTGTCTCAGTTAAGGTTTTCATTGCTGTGAAGAGACACCATGACCAAGTCAACTTTTATAAAGGGCACCATTAATTGAAGCTGGTTTACAGGTTCAGAGGTTGAGTCCGTTATCATCATGATGAGAAGCATGGCAGTGTCCAGGCAGGCATGGTGCTGGAGGAGCTGAGAGTTCTACATCTTATTCCAAAGGCAGACAGGAGAAGACTGGCTCTTTTGCACTGGGCAGAACTTCAAAGCCCACCTCCACAGTGACACACTTACTCCAACAAGGCCACATCTCCAAAAGTGCCACTCCCTGGGCCAAACATATTCAAACCACCACACCAAGTACCATATACCTTGGTGAGAAGTCACCAGTTTGCCATCTCTCACCAGTTGTTCCAGGGTCTTATGGCTCAGGTTGCTGGGTGTGCGTGTTATTGCAGCTCTTTTGACTGGGTGCCAAAAATGTAGGAGATTAAAGAATCATTTTTCTTGTCTTTAACAAAAAGATTATCAACTATTATCTACTTTTATGTACACGAGTGGTTTGTCTGTACATGTGTCTGGCGCCAGAGGATGTCAGAAGAGGGGTGTGATTCCCTAGGTTGTTTTGAGCTGTCACATGGGTACTGAAAACCAAACCCTGGTTCTCTGCTAGAGCAGCAAGTGCTCTGAACCCCAGTGTCATAGTTCTAGCCTACATACAACAGTGAGACTAGCAAGCTGAAAGTGTGTGCATGTATTTCACACAGGTTCTTTGTGAAAGAGGCGCCTTCAGAAATGGGGACCTGAACAGGAAACTTATGTCTTTCTAGACAGAGTTTGATGATGACAAGGACAATTGTTGAGAGATAAATGGACAAATTGGGTGTGGTCTAATGGCGGTAGACAGAGGAGGAAGAGAGAAGGAGAAGACAGGAAGGAAAGGAGGTGATGGAGTGGCTAGGAGGTATCTTTTTCACTGGCTAGTGACAGGGACACATTGAGTGGTACCCACTGTCTAAATGTCATGGTGGCTATTCAGCAGAGTAGATAAACTAGCTCATTTAGAAAGGAGTGCTATCTCAAGTCACAGCCTCCTGAGAAGCCTTCCTCTCCCAGGAGTGCAGGACAGCTCCAGGAGGTTCATAGGAAGAAGTGTTTTACTCAGTCTGTGCTTTCAGGAAATCGGGGCTGGGAGGAGAAAATAGAAAATGTGGAATTGGCATTCAGTTCTTGAAAAGGGATAGCAGACTGGTTTAAAACCAACCAAACCAAACCAAACCAAACCAAACCAAACCAAACCAAACCAAACCAAACCAAACCAAACCAAACCAAACCAAACCAAACCAAAAATGGTAGACAAGCACCACAAGCCCTCAAAACAACCTAAAGCATATAACTTTAGGCTCTTTGTTCTTACCAGAAGTGTTCTGGAACCCAAGCCCTGCTGACCATCCTGACCTTCACAATGATTCGTTTAGAAGCGTCTGTCATATTTTGTGAAAGCTGATTTTTCAAGGATGAGTTTACATTTGAGGGTATAGGACCCAGTTCCAGAACTGGACATTTGACAGTTGGGCAGAATTCAGGCTTGGCTCTGGGATTTTGTTTAATTTCATTGGAAAAAAAATAGATCCCCCCACTAATAGTAAAAACAGTTTAAGAAGCACTTCAGCGTTTACTAAGTGGGTGTTTGTAGTATCTCCTTAGTTCTCACAACCCTGTGATAAATAGTTTTAGTGCAATAGATCTCAAAACCAAGGCCTCTGAGAGAGACATTTCTCTGGCCTATTTGCTTGCTCTGGAAATCCAACTAAATGAGATTGTATGTCAAGCATTAGACTACAGGCTGTCATATAATACGTCCCAGTCAGTGAAGCCACCCACCATCACCGTCACCTTGCTCGTTGTTGATGAATGGTGCTGTACCCCAGACTGCTGACACCGCATAGCTGGCACAAGTGTCTCAAACAAGAGCTTCGACTTCCTACAAGATTTTTTTTTTCCTGTAGGATTTTTGTTGTTGTTGGGCTGTTAGCCAGAGGGATTATGGGAGCCATCGGTGCATTATGCAGCATTGCAACCTGTCACTCTTGGACAGCTTGGCTGATGGGGTTTGATGTGGCTGTACAACACATATCTTGTAGGTCAACAGAAGATAAGAAAAGGGATGTTCGTCATGGAAGAGGACTGAGGTTAAGTAGGAGGAAAGGCAGAAGACTCTGGGAGGGGAATGCTACCACAGCAGAAGTGTCTGAGAAGCTTGCAAAGTAAAGGTTTTCCTGGCTATTCAGTGGACACAGAGGCAGACCCCTCTATCCCTTCAGAGGAGGTAGCAGTTACACATATCTGTTCTGCTCAGGAGTTGAGCTTCGATTTTTGGCTTGGACTCCTACATTCTGATCCAGGCTTGAGATAAGGAGTGAAGCTGGCATAGAGGATGTCTTAACTTCCATGTGGTCCTCGCGTTCCTCCCGCAGCTAACCAAAAGGACAAGAATGTTCCCTCACTCCAGCTGTGGGCGCCATTGTTCCACCATACTTGGGGAAAATAGGGGATGCAGGGATAAGAGAACAGCAGCTACTCTGACCATCAGGGTGATGAGTAATCAAGGCTCAGTGCATTCCGAGCGGGTACCATTTGCAGTCTTAGGAGAGTATGAGAGGAGAAAAAGAGACAGTGATGTGTCAGTCCATGGAGACAGGAAAGCAAAGCTTATCTGTGAAAGGGGTGTTGATGCAGATCCCTGAGTACAGTCAGCTAGGAAGAGTCTTCAGCATGATTAACAAGTCTCCAGATTCACACCCTGCCAATAGAACAGGGTCAACTAAAGCAACTGACTTTCCAGCCCTGTTTGATAGTAAAGCTTTTAGCATTGTGTGTAAAGACTGGAGCTATAGACATAGATGTTTTTGGCGGCAGAGGATGAGCTCAGGGGCAGGAGCCTTGGACTGTAGGACACAGCCTAGTACAGTAGCAAGTTAGCCAGATGTGAAGTCAGGGTTCACTGAACGAAGTAAGTCCTACCACCCCTGAGTTTGTAACCCCCCCAAATGTATAAAGTGAGGGAAAATTGTTCAAGGCTCTCCAGTGGTTTTAGTAGTTCTTTTATTTCTAAATCCTGAATCATTTTGGTGGGAACTTTATTAAATTCTCTTATAACTGATAAAACTGGGTGTAGAAGGACAGAGTGGGGCCAACTCCACTGTGCCTCCAAGTTGGTGATGTCTTTCAGCCTCCCAGTGTGGAAGTGGCAGTGGTTTTATTCTCACTATTATTGTTTCTAGTCAAGTTTATAATGTGTTACAATGTCACAGCTTCTTCAGGACCTCAGAATCAGCTGTGTGGCTCTATTGTCCATAAAGCAGAGAACTTGGAAGTCACGGTCTTCACCGCTCACATTCCTCCTCTATATGAGAATTGAGTTGAGCTAGTGTCCGATGCTCTTCACTCTAAAAACGTGGTGTTTGTAAAACCATCACTGTTCCATGGAAAGAGCGCAGCATGTGTGCTCAGAGGGCTCGGGAGGGACTGCAGGTCCACAGTGCTGAGATTTACAGCAAGGAAAGACCCTGACTGGGCTCAGAGTCATCAAGGGAGTCTCCCGTGGCAGTACTCTAAATCTGTGGTCTGTCCTCACAACTCTTAGATGTTTTACTACTTAAGAGTAAGGAAATGCTCTAGAAATCAGGAATTTTCTTCTTTGTGGAGGTCAAAGTTTACATGCCAGAGAGATTGAATCCATATTCTGTATGCTACTGAAGATAAGAAAAAAAATAAAAATAAGGGATTTTTCTTTTGTATCAGGACACGGATCGACAAATGTGTTTCAATAGTAGATACTTACCAGAAACAGCTAAGGTTTCACTTGGGCTTTCTCTGGAGCATAGTACTAGTTCTTAGTTTCCATACCCGCCAATGAAAGGAAAGATGGCCATTGCTTATACCTAAACACATATGGAAAACTGCTTTCTGCAAAGAGATGGAGTATTTTAAGTTAGTGTTGTAAATGTTTGTGGGCTTGCGGGAGGGGTGATCTCCAGCCTGGGAGACAACAACAAATCCAGTTTCTTTGTTTCTGATGCTTTCTGCAGATGTGACTTCTTGGTTTTGACATCAGATGTTCCTATCTTGGTTTGATTTATAGGGTGGCTAATTCTGAGCATAGGGAAATCAGGACGGAAATTTTGGAGTATCAATCATAGCCTTCATCTGCTTCCTTGTCTGACATGGCTATAATTTGTAGGCTCTACATGTAAATTAGCCATTTTCTTTTTCAACAAGGAAGCTAGAAAAAGTAAGGTCTCACTCACCCCTTCTCTCGCTCTGTCTCTCTGTCTCTCTGTCTCTCTGTCTCTCTCTGTATGTGTGTGTAAACAATATCCATGTCTGCTTTAAGGGGAAATGATAGAGTTTCATTATTTTTACAGGGACAGGCTTTGTCCTCTGTTATTTATGACCAGGTCTTGACTACCACGATTAGGCTCAGAGCTAAGACAGATGCCTCAGTATTTGGAAGAACATAGAAGCGAGAATAAATAACACATAAATTGTTAGAATCTAGTTAAAAAACTTAGGTATCATATGATTGGTGTTTTGCATTGTTTGACTTGGGCTTGGGGTGCATTGTGTTTTAGGGGGATGTTACACAGAGAGTAAGAATTGTGTGCAGATGGGTGAGAGGGAAGATTGAGTCCTTATGCTTCCCTCCTCCTCTGAGACCCACTGGTCCAGCACTGGCTTAGACTTGATGTGACCACAAGGAGTCAATGCCCCTGATGAGACACCTGTGGAGAGAATGTCCTGAGAGACACTGCTCAACTTTGGGTGGCTGGGGCTGAGTTTTGCTAACACGTTTTTCTTCTTTTTTTCATCACTTCAGTCTATCCAGAGTCTCACCACAATGAGAAAACCCACGTAAGATCTGGGGGGACTCTGGGGGATTTTCTTCTTCAATACCTTCATTTCAGCAAGAATGATGAAATCTGTGTTCATATGATACTGTTTCACTTTTGGTAGTCTGATTTTCCAAGTTACTGCCCTATGGGCTGATCTGGGAAGTCAGAAAGCCACCTGACTGGGAAGATAGAATCTGAAGGTGATTCAGTCTCATCCTATTGTGTGGCCTTAACTCATTTACTAAAACTTAACGACTCCTCTTCCTGCATCTGTACAATGAGGACAAAATAACTCTTACCTGCTAGGGGCATGTTGAGAGTTGGCAACGTGCCACGTAAACATTTACGCAGGTGCTGGAGACATCATCTTAGTTATCAGTAGAGAATGGGTCTGTGGGGCGATGAGAAATCCAGGGCTCCCACCCTTTTCTATGCAGCTTTATAAGGTCTGGTTATTTTTCACCTTTGCTTGTTTTTAAGAAACCTTACTATGAACACGTATACACACACACACACACACACACACACACACACACACACACACAGCAGGTGTGGAGCATTTAAAGCCACAGCCTTGATCCTGCCGCTTGTTTGAAACTGCGCTTTGTCACTTAGGCTTACTGAATTTCTGCCACTTCTGTAACCTGTTGACCTAGAGTCTTCTCATTTGCCAGAGGTAAGGTGGTGATGGTAACTGAATATGATAGGAGAGGATTTGTGTAAAGCCTACCTTACCTAGTGCTTGGCGGTTGCTAAGGTCTCATCTATCTTAGGTATCACTGTTAAACTTAGGTGAAGTCAGTGTTTGATTAGGCATGGCCTGCCATTTTTAGAAGAATACAGTTGTGCTTGTTTATGTGGAGATCATACTGTCTGTTGTTTTCCAGTCGAATAGTTTTGACAGTGTGGTATCTATCTATCTATCTATCTATCTATCTATCTATCTATCTATCTATCGTCTAAATCACTGAGTGACCTTGTCCCAAAGACACCTACTTAGGGTTATAGACTCAGTTGACTTTTAATTTCTGTTGGTGGTCACTGGCAGCCTCATCACAGATAACATTGGTTGCACCGGTTTTCTCGTGTCTAGGAGAGATGGCCAAAAACCATGCTTGTGGCCTAGAGAGATGACCCAGTGGTTAAGAGCACTCACTGCTCTTCTGGAGGAGCTGAGTTTGGTTTCTGGTAGCTCACAATCACTAGAACCCCAGCTCCAGGGAACCCAATGCCTCTGTGTATGTCCGTACTCGCACGTAGGCACATACACATCACGTAATTAAGATAATAAGGAAACTTAGTTGGGCATTTGGCATGTCAGTCCTCCGCTGTGGACTGATGCAACGCTGTCATCATTGTTGACCAACCAGGAGCGATGTATCAAATCCTGCCCACAGGGCTGATGGGTACAAGCTCTTGAGTGATTGACACAGTGTGCTTTTCATGTGTGGCAGGAGGCTTCACTTTCAGCCTCTACTGGCTTTAACTATCTCAGCTCTCTCTAACCTTTGTACTCTGAAATTATCATTTGAAAAAGTGGAATAGATATAGAAAAAAAAAATGCATTGAGGGCAGCAGCCACATGAGATTAAGGCTTTTGCTGTGTTGACATTCTTAGAATCTCAGCAAGACTCCGAGAATGGTTGGCACAGCGATCTCCCACTGCCGACAGTTCAAGGCCATAACTGATCATAAAAATGTGAGAATGCAGATTATCCTAAAAATGACATTTTTATGATAAAAGTAATCTATTAAAAAATCATGGAATGGTTATAGCCATTTGACATTGTTAACAATATAATGATGTGTTAAAATGCTGGAGGAAGGGTTATGTCAGGGTTTGATGTTTTTATAAGTCACTGCTGTATAAAAATGTCAAATAAGAATAATCTTATACTTGACATTTTTCACTTGGTTTCGCTCTCAAAATAGTTCTGTGAGTTCTAGTTAGAATTCTGCACATACTCTGGCTTTCTCCTTCCCCAACTAGTTTCTACACCCACCCACACCACCATCGTATTTCCTTCTGGTTAATATTTTTCTTTTAAAAGAGCTTTTAGAAAAATGACCTTTCATATAGACCTGTGTGTGTCTATGTGTGTGTGTGTGTGTGTGTGTGTGTGTTTGTTCCTGTACTTGCTCTTTTTGTGTATGTCCTTGTGTGTGTGTGTATGTATGTTTTCTCCTGTACTTGCTCTCTCTGTGTATGATCTTTTTATTCATGTGTGTGACACGTGCATGCTTGTGTGATTAGGTGGCCTTCTTTGCAGATCCTTGCATAGGGAAATGAAGATGCATGGAGAAAAGAGAGCACATATGTTTAAAAACTCACTTGCTGCCTTGGTCTCTGAGTGCTCTGAAATCATGGAAGATCATCAGGCCTCTGTCCCACCAGCCTCCTCCTTCACTCCAGCAGCTCTTCCTTCTCTTCACTCATTCTGTTCTTCCTTTCTGCTTGAGCAAATGGAGAGGCTCATCCTTCTGCCTGCATTTGTACCAATCTCCTCCACGAGGCTTCTCGGCTTTCAGCCATCAAGAAAACCTCCTGCTTTTTATGGGTTTGGTTTTGTTGGTCTAATGCTTTCGCTGGCTAAAGCTTCACTGTTCTCTCCCAAGAGACACCTATGCCAGGCTCCTCCTCCCATCCTTTCTCTGTCTCTTTGTCTGTCTCTGTCTGTCTCTGTCTGTCTCTGTCTCTCTGTCTCTGTTTCTTTCCCTCTCCCTCTCCCTCTCCCTCTCCCTCTTCCTCTCTGTTTCCCTCTCCCTCTTCTCCCCTCTCTTTCTCCCCCCCTTTCTCTCTCTCTCTCTCAGACAGGGTCTCCCTATGTAGCTTATGCCTGCCTGAAGCTAGACAACCTCTATTCAGCCTCCTCAATGTTGTGGCTCCAGAAGTGCACCACAACACTACGACGCTGGGACTCATGCTTCTTTTTGCAGCTTACCCGCAGCTAGTTCTGACATTATATTCTTAGCCATACACTCCCCAGGTCCTTCCAGGCAGGTTCCTGTATTTTTCATCAAGCCCAGAGTTAGTCATTCTTCAAATGTTAGAGTGGGCTTTTGACTCACAGAAATGACTGTCTGTCCTCGATCTTTCTGTTCTTCTGAATTATTTTTCCCAAATATGAGACCTTTTTCTGGCAGTTCTCTTCTTCAGAGGCCCCACCTTGGCCACTGTTCTTTATACCTAAGAAGCCTCCTCCTCCTTTCTCATGACCCCCATTCCCGCGGTTGTTCCCTGTGCTTCTCATTCTTCAACTTTGTAAGAGACAATAACTTCCTGACCCCAGCATGGAAGCTTATGGGGTTAGTGCTGTTCCTTTGCTGTTAGGAGTGGGGTGTGTGAAGGTTGGGGGGATGTACCACTCATCCCTTGTGTCCACCACTGTGTGCAGAAGAAAGTCCACCAGTTCAGTGATTCTTTGGGAAAATGTCATCACACACACACACACACACACTATTTCTGCAAAGACTTTGGTAGTTGCACAATGTTTGGAGAATTTTCTTGTCAGCAGGTTCCAAACAAGAACTTACATTACTATTCTTACAAAGTAACAAGAAGCTTTGGGCTATAAAACCTTTTCAAATTGTTTTTTCCCCCTTCTGCAGAAGGGATTTGCATGCTGACTCATTCCTGCTATATTTATAACCTATTGCCAAGCCACTGCTAAGGGAGGATTTCTAATAAAGCTATGGAAATTACATGCACCGCAATGGGGCTGAATACATTTACATTTGTAGTATCTTAACATTTTCAAATTTATTGCAGATTACCTTGTTTGTGCATGTCTGTGCTTTAATGGTTTTTTATAGCAGAAAATAGCGGTTTATGATTGTATTCCCAGTAGAAATTTATTATGAATCCACCATATGGAGTGCTGCATAAAACTGAGCTTGTAACACCGGTGGTTTTAATATTGCTTAGCAAGACCTATTGTACTTTATTGAAAATTAGTGATAATGGGAGTGTCAAAGACGGGAAGTTTGGTTTATGAGGGGAGTCTTTATTTTATGCTTAAATTGTCATAAGGACTTTTAGATTTTCAGATGAAAACGATCTATCTTTTGATATAAAGACATCACACCATTGCCCATCCCCTCTTTCCCTGCCCTGCTCCCAGTTCCCCTCGTGGTAGCATCTGCTGAAACCAGAGTTGAGCCAAGGGGACGGGCCACACCAGACCTCTGCACCAGCCTATCTTTCCCTGAGGCCCGTTCTTGGAATTCACCGTTAGTCATGGTCATGGAGGCTAAAGTACTTGAGTATTTTTCTCCTCTTGTCTCTTGCTTTTCTTTCCACAGTATGTATTGGAAAACATACTTAAAGGGTTTTAAAGTACTTGTTTCCACTAGTGTTTTGGTTCAGGGACAATATAAAGGTGAGGGCAAAACGAAGCTCAAATTTACACCAACCAAACTTCCTATAAGAATGCCCTAGGGTAACTTAGACATTCGTTCTGGAAGATTCCATTTAGGACTAGTTCTTGAACTGCTGAGTTGGGTAGGCTCATGCCTAAAGATACTTCTGTTTTCTTTTCAAAGATCATGAGGTTAAAAAAGTATCTTCTTTAAATTTTCCACAAAGAGCCTATGATGATGATTCTATGGTCAGGAAAGCCTCCAAAAAAAAAAAAACCCCACAATCAATAATATTAAACAGTGGGAACACCATTCATGGCACGTTGCCTGTTCTAAAGCTCCTGCTGGTTTCCGTGCATGCACCCCCAGGACAGACTGCCATCGCAGGCGTGGCCACACTGGGGAACCAGAAAGGAGATGGATCATCTAAGATTGTCAAGAGTCTACTGTTGTGTTGTGTGTTTGAGGCGTGCAGCCATGGCTAGTGCTTCGGACATTTATCATGGCCGTGAGCATCTGCCGGTGCTGAAAGGTTTATTATGCAGACTACATGGGATATTGTTATAAATATGAAAAATTTGCAATAAGCTTTATAAATGTAAATCACTGTGGAGAAGAGAGCTTTAAAAATCATCTCATTCCTGTGTCCCAGGCTTTCAGTATTCCTCCTTTAGTGGGGACCTCCCGAGTGCTGGGACTTTTGGAGCTCTGAGAGTCTTTGGTTTGTAACTCTGGCAGTGTCAACTTCTCTTGTTTTATGTTCTAGGAAGAGTTTTTAGCACTTTTGCTACAAACAGCAAATGGTTCATTAAAAATTCAAAGTACATGTGTGAGGCACATTTTATACTTCATGCAAACCGATGTTTGAATTTTTGAGGGACTGTTAACATTTTAAATATTCATGCCCATGAAGACGTTCCGAGTACTGAAATGTCTTTGAAGTGTGATTTTTCTGCACTCGATGTCTTTCTTACCTATCTGGCTGTTGCCTCAGAATATCAAATTACAAACCGAGGGAAAGAATTTGGTTGATTGTGTTTTGGCCATCACAGAAATTGGGAATTACTAAACCTAAGTTTATTTTTCTTATGTTTTTGGTTGTGAGCCCTAAAGTTTATTTTCTATAGATCATGCTAAAAATTTAATAACAATAATTAAAACAAAATACTGAAAAAAAAAAACATGTTAAATCAGAGCTTCAGGGACTGGCTGGTAAGACTTAACCATGGCCAGAAACGTACTTCTTCAACCTCTTGTTTTGATATGGACAGTATTGTGTTGATACTTCCAAGTAAAATCTTGGAAGCCTGTGGTCAAAGCTGTTATTAGCAGATGGAACAACAGCTTCTCCTTCGGACGCCTTCCTTGCTTAGGCTAGTAAAGCAGAGCAGTCAGCCCTCAGAAGCAGACTCATTCTCTGTTTGCAAAGTCGTTGGTAAACTAAAGAGCAAGTGTGGACTCTAAGGAGAGCATGCAAGACTGGACCTCAGAGGTAGGACACCAGGACCTTGTCCCAGCCTCAGCAGGACCATAGCCTTTCTTTAGGCAAATAAGTTGTCATTATATAGAAATAAAACTGGTCTCTATTCATCATCTTTCTCCTTTTCTAGTTATGAGCTCTTTAAATTTATCCCTTTCAATTCATTTTTACAAGAAGGAAGGGTTCAAAGTGAGCAGCATTATTTCCCAAACGAGGCACACAGGCACCCTAGAAAAGATTAATCAACACAGAAACAACCGGGCAGCTCTGAGACAATGGAGTGATGGCAAGGAGCGTCATAAAGCAAATTGGAGAGTTTGCTGACAGATTGTCCGTCAAGACCTAAAGAGGCGCTTTATATGAAAAATTGCTAGAAGACCCTAAGACTTTAAAAAGTAAATTGAAGCAGTTAGCATAATAGCAATCCAAATGTCTCCCTACCCTGTTTTTGGCGTTCTAGTGTCCTTTTAAACTGGCACTTGGTATCAAAAAAAAAAAAAAAAAAAAAAGAACAACCAACCAAAAAAACCAACCAAACAAAAAACCCCAAAACAAACAACAAAAACCCGCAAAGACAATAATACAACAAACAAACAAACACCAAACAAACAAAAGCCCAAACCTATAAACAGAATAAATATATAGGTAATGTGAAACCCACTGTAAATTATGCTTTTAACTTGCTTATATATTTATTCAGATGGTCAACTTCTGGTCAAACATATTCTTAACATATGTATCTTCCTAAAAACATTATCTATCTATCTATCTATCTATCTATCTATCTATCTATCTATCTATCATCTCTCTATTTATTGTCCTGTAAGAGAATAACAAATTGTTCAGTTGAATAAATCAACTATTTTCATTTCGTTTGCATCTATATAGACTAGCCTGGATAGGAGTCTGTTCTAATAATAGCAAACACATTGATTCTTTGGATTGCCAGTTGTGACACAGGCTGGCAACTCCGAGCAGCAGATCTCTTGCGGGAAGAAGAATACACTAGACCCACTTCTGTGGCTTCTCAGTTTCCTGCCTCTATCCCCCTCTTTCCAGAGAAAACCATACAATATCTCAAAAGGGGCCCAGAAAGTCTGGTAGGTAGGGTGGGGTTAGGTCAGGAGAAGCAACGGAAATGCTCACCCATATAAAGCGCTGATGTTTAGGTGCTCACACTGACTACTGAGCTCAGTTTTTAAATCACAAGCTTAACTATAAAAAGACCATTTCCTTTCCCATCTTCTCTCTTATCTGCATCAGCACCAAATTATACAAACAGGTTTAGTAATGAAAAGTTAATTTAATTAATTGAAAAACTACTGTTTCAAGAATATCCTAAAACTAAAGCCATGAGAGAGTAAAACCTCTTATGTTTTCTATGTACACCTAGGTACACAAAACAGAAGAACTTTCCAGAAACATTATTTTTATTATCACTGACTAATAAATCCAATTGGGTATTTTATTCACTGTCTATTTTCATAGCTGCTGTCGTGACTTTTCTCTGTTATAAAGTGAGCTAGTCTAGAGTTCAGAGTGTGATAAATCTTTGGAAATTCACACCAGCTTGGTGTCAAAAGCTTTTGAAGATAATTCCCAAATAGCTTTTGATCTTTGCCTATAGCTACAGAGCTACAGATGGGTTTTGTTTTACTTAGATTCTTTCTTCTTTGTAAAAAAAAATCTTTTATTTATGTCATGTGTCTGTTTGTCAGTGCATTGCCACATGTATGTAGTGTCCATGAAGGCTGGAAGACAGTATTGGGGCCTTTGGAGCAAGAGTTACAGGCAGTTGTGAGCCACCTGACACGGGTGCTGGGAACCAAACCAAAGTCTACTGCAAGAGCAGCAAGTGTCTCAATCCCAAAAAATTTTGTCCAGTCCTTTACCTACACTTAATTCACTAAGAATTATTCATAAGCTTGAATTTTGTATATTCTCCTGTAGCTTTACCATAGGAACAAGGAAGAAGTTTATGTAATAATATATTATGCAGTTTTATAGATTCATGATTATTGTTTTGTTTTGGTTTTGGTTTTTGAGACAGTTTCTCTGTGTAGCTCTGGCTGTCCCGGAACTCACTCTGTAGATCAGGCTGGCCTCAAACACAGAGATCAGCCTGCCTCTGCCTTCAACTGCTGGGATTAAAGGTGTGTGCACTACCGCGCTCAACTCATGATAGTTTTTATTTAAGCACTTCCTGTATTGTGCTAATAATTTTTTATTCATGGGCATTTTATTCTGCTTGCTTTGTAAATGCAACACACAGCATGTTTTATTATTTGTTGTTTCCAATTAGAACTTTAATCTATGCTAAGATTTAACATTCAGTTTAAGTTTGAAACAGTCACAGAGTTTTGAATAGCAAAATATATATTTGATAGTAAGATGAGATTTGGTAGTTAGTTTCGGCCTTCCATTTGACGAGACCATATTGCTATATAAATTGTCAGAACTGTACTGAGCTCAGAGCATATACCTGGTTTGCTATATGGTTTTTGTGTGTCCACTTGTATCTCATTAATAAGCCTATGAAACATTGTATCTAGTTTTTTGCGTGAACAATCAGAACTAGAAAGATGTAGGCATTTGTTCAAGCTTACAGAGCTTCTAAGCGGATAATTCTTGATATATTGTTCTCTTTATTAAGGATCATTAGTATAGCCATGGTTTATTGAGTATTTTATAGATGGCAATGCTTTAAGCTTTTTTGCATGCAGGGATATTTCACACAGGCACCCGAAGAAATAGCATCCACATTTTCCCCAAAGGACATGGAAGATTCCCAAGGTTAAGTAAACTTTTCAAAGTTGCACATCTGGTTATTGACTGCGTAGGGTTTGAGCATTCCAGCTTTCTAATGCAACACATTTTTCTTTGTTTGTCTCGCAAGGGAGAACCCAGTGTATTCCCCCAGGACAGAACTTTTAGAACAACTTAGAAGTTCTCATTACATTCTTGAAGAACAGCATTTTATCTCCCTCTTTCTTTAGTTTTTTTTTGAACTTATTAAATTACAATAAACACCAAAGCAAAGCATCTTAAATAAAAACACTATTTTTATGAATGCTGAAATATTATATATGAGGCATGCTTAGTCTGAAGCATTGAGTCTGAGGATGAAATATAGCTCTGAATGATTCTCTGTAAATGTTTGATATTATTTAATGTCCCCTGAGCATTCAGTGTAGGGGTTGTGTTGCAGATGTAGTATTGGGGTGGGCTCCCCACAGTTTGTTGTTCTCTGCATTTGGCTTTCTGTGAAGATCTTTTCTGAAAAACACAAAACCAAAAAAACCCAAAACAAACAAACAAACAAACAAACAAAACCAACCAGCTTCTTTGGTGAAGGATGGATGATAACCTTGGCTGTAGGTATAAGCACAGATGATGGAGAGATGGCTTAGTGGTTAAGAGCACTGACTGCTCTTCCAGAAGTCCTGAGTTCAATTCCTAGCAACCATATGGTGGCTCACAACCATCTGTAATGGGATCTGATGCCCTCTTCTGGTGTGTCTGAAGACAGCTACAGTGTACTCACATTAAAAAAAAATAAACATCTTAAAAAAAAAAAAGGAATGTAGTTAGAGATCACGTTGGTTTAGGGAGGCAGCAGTAGTAGGTTCTTCTCTAGGGTCTATGGTCTCAGCAGCCAGAAGAAGTTGGTTAGGTCTACAGTGCCAGGCATGGACTTCCTTCTATTGATAGAGCCTTAAGTCCAATTAGACAACTGATGGTTACTCCCAGGATCTAATGCTACCATTGCGTCTCTGGGGGATATTTTGTGGTGCTGGTTATTGTGGTTTGTAGGTGTCATAGCTGAAGAAGGCTATCAATGGCTTTTCTTCCTAGGCAGCTTTCATAGCTCCATATGGTACTAGGAGAGCTAGCCCTCAGGAGGAGGATTCCAGAACAGTCCCATCTCAGTTCCTCCAAGACCTGTGTCTGGAGCAATAGAGTCTTACCTTAAATTTCTAGTAGGTAACCAAAGGGAGAGGTGATAGGTTATAATGTTTTGGGGGTTTCCTGAAGTCCCCAGACCTGAAGAACTTCCTAACAGTGGGGGTTTTGTTAGACAGTCTATGTCTTTTGGGGAGGAGCATTGTTTCTTCAAGTGGGGTAACTATAATTCCATATACATACATACATACATACATACATACATACATACATACATATATATGTATATATATATAAAAATATAATATATAACCACATACACATATATGTATATGTACTTTTAAGTTAGAATAATATGATTCCCTATGATTTGTTTAAACATCCAACTATTAGCCTATCTATATAAACTCTCACTGCTTTGTAGGGATACCTTCCTCAGGCTTCTGAGGAAGAAGAACCCAGGTTTCTGAGGTCTGAGGTAGAAACCTGTATTGATGGGTGACTGCGTAGTCATTGCTTTTCATGGTGAATAAGCATGCATCTAAGTGAATTCAAAATGAAGAGTTGACTTTGTTCCTCTGCTTTCTTTCCATTTCTAAATACTGAGCCAAAATCAAGACATAGGACATGGGAGTTTATTGAAGTCTGATCCTTCTGTCCAAGATTTGCTTGGCCAGCCCTTGAAAGCCTGAAACATTTAATATGAATCAGTAAAAACACATGAGAACTCTGGGAGAGGGAGGACTCAGCCTGCACAGCTGCTCTGCAGAAGCGGGTGGAGTTGGTATGGCATGAGGGGTTGACATCTTAGCTGAATGCTGGTTGAGCATGGCTGTCCTTCTTCAGGGAGGTTCTTCTGGTCTATGGCAGCTTGAAGATGTGGGAATACCACATTACTTACATTCCTTTGACTTTTGTTCTGACTTTTATTTTGCTCTGGCTTTGTCTGGGACCAGAGCTGTCAACAGCTTCCTTTTTATGTTCATCTTCTTCCCCAGCCAAGGATGAATTCTGATGGATTTAAACTCCCAAGTGCCTATGTTTGGCTGAGAAGTAGCAGTAGGCTATGGTTTAGCCACCCCAAAACCTCATTATAGGGATGCGAGACAAAATATTATCTGGGTCTTTCTCTCAGAATTTCCTGGCTCCTAGTGGTTTTGGGTCATGACCAGAGGCTGGTGTCCCGTTCAGGCTGTTTTCTGAATTGGGAAGTTGATGATTTTGCTATCATCACTGTCAGGAATGTGGCATTCTGGATACTCTCCCACTTGACCTTGAAAGTATTAGGTTCTTGTTTCTAAAAATCTGAATGCTTCTGAGACATTGGATAATACCACATCATCTAAAGACTCAGGGGGAAGAGTCATCTGAATTGAGGAAAGAACCCAGCGGTCTGGACAGAGTCTGTGCTCAGCACAGCAATGACACAGCATTTCTGTTTCACAGATCCCAGTGAGCAGCACCAGCTTGTGTGAGCTTTACATTCATCAAACACAGAGCCTATTGCTGACTTGGCAAAGGAAGTCTTTTCATTGTTGAAAAATTAAATACTCCACAAGTTGATATAGGGTCTCAATGAATAGGATTTCCATTAAAATATGTTGTATGGCAGCCACTCGTACATACAGTTCCTGTTGGGGAGGCAGGCGAACAGCCGAGGTTTAGAAAATAAACTCCAGAAGCAGACATCCTGGCTCCACACCCTGGTCATTCTACTTACAGCCCTTCAGTCTTAGATAAATTCCCTGCCTTAATTTGTCCACTCATAATATGAAACCAAGATGTGTGTTACAAGATCGTTTTGAGGAAACATAGGAACCTCTTGGCACTCAGAATTCCCTTAGCAACAGATGTCCTTATCAATGGATGCCCCATACCTGTTTGTGCAGTTCCTAATGCCTAAGGAAAAGGCCCTCCCTTGCAATAGTTGATTATACACTGACACAGTAAAGATGCAGACACAAAGGAGCCCATATCAGAAAGATTCCATGCACAATGGTATGGAATCTGTCACATGTGCAGAGGATCAATGACTTTGAAATGCCAATGGGAGAGTCTGGGGCCATCCCAGAAGACATGGCTCTGTGCTTTCATAGTCAGGGAGCTCCAGAGAGCAATGTCTCTTCCCCATCAGATGCTGATTGAACCCCTCCTGCCTCTCCCCCTTACTATTTTCCAAGGTCGCATTCTGATCTCCCCTCCGACTGCCCAGCCCCCCAGCATTAGCCTCACCCAGCTGAGCGCTTCGGTGAACCATGCTCTTTCACTGTTCTCTGTTTTTGCGCATGTGTGTCTTTCACCTTTCATTATGTTTAATTCCTCAGTTGGGTAAAAATAGGGTATTGCTTTTCTTCCTATTCTGAATCAAGACCCTCTCAGAACCTTGGTCTAACCTCATCCACCTGTCTTCTCCTTCACATGACTTCTGGCCTTCTGATTTTGTGTCTCATTCCTGCCCTTTATCGTGACTCTTAACTCTGAGAGAGGAGGTTGGTGATACCCAGAATTTGAGAGTTTGTACTACGAAATTCAAATTCACAGAATATTATAGATAGACTTGAAATCTAACCCATTGCTTGTATATGAACTTAGCCAAACAGGCTGGAAATAATCAGCATAAACGCAAACAGTGCTTGGCATACATGAAAAAATACTCATGAGTTTAACACATGGAGAAAAAGGTAAACATGGTCCACTTTTAATGCACTGTATCCATCAAATTGAAAATGCTTATTTTCCAAACTGTGGAGTTAAAACTGTTTTGGGTATCAGAAAAAAAAAGGTTAGCAAAAGAATAGCACATTTGAATGCCAGAACTGTGTCACTGCCCTTTGAATAAAATGACCAACAACACTGGTGCTGTTTCTCATTGTACCAGATCCTCAGAAGGCACAGGAAGCCGGCACCGAATCACTATATCCCATCCATACAGGCAGCTGCTGC
This sequence comes from Grammomys surdaster, assembly GCF_004785775.1. Taxonomy (NCBI): domain Eukaryota; kingdom Metazoa; phylum Chordata; class Mammalia; order Rodentia; family Muridae; genus Grammomys; species Grammomys surdaster. The sequence goes on from NW_021620687.1 coordinate 1,739,638, forward strand.
TCCAGCCACATGAGGACATTAGGAAGTAAGATTAGAGGAGGATCTCACACTGCCTATGGCAAGTGTTCCCTGTCCGAAAGCCACCAGGATCGTGAGCCATCTGAGTGGTCTCCAACCTCTCCTAGACCCTAATAGACGTCCTGATGTGACTAAGAATTTATGAGAAGCCCAGATGCTGAGCTTCTCTGGAAAAATGCTCACAGTCTGTGACACCCAGATAACCCCATTTAACATCTCAGCATCTCGTCTAGTATGGGACCCAGGGAGGCACTAATTAACAATGTGACCTTGGGGAAGTCACGGTCGCTAGGCTAAATGATAGCCAGGCCTCTTTCCAACTCTAGACTGCCTGGGATTCCCTTCACAAATATCTTCTTGTACCCCCAAACTCAGCCCTCATTGGCTCTTCTCAGAAAATTCTTCATAGTGTGCTTAACAGACTGTTAAATTACTTTAATTAAAGTGTCAAGGGATAAGAATTGAGGATTACTGAGAGCTACCACCCAACCCTCCCCCAGTTAGCTGGAGAGGGCTTCTGTCAGGGAGGGTCAGATATCCTGTACGAGTCTATCATGGTATAACAGTGAGCTGATAGGTCACAGTGTCTTTAGAGACAGAAAGAAGTTAAAACTGGATGGCAGTTTTTGACATACTGTTCAGAAGTCTTCATCAAATTCAGGACTTCATACAGAAGTCTTGACCAACCCTTTTGGGGAAAACATGGGAGGAGGAGAGTTCTGTCCTGTTCTTGGTCTTCTCCCACATGGACCATAGGAACTTTGCTCAAAAAGTTGGTGTTTGGTCCTGATGTTAGACCTTCATGAGATGCTTATGCAACCTCCTATTTCTGGGATACTTCCAGGTTTGGGGGAAAATATCTCAGATGTGCTTTTTCCCCCCTTTGGATGACATTTTATGTAAAAAAGAAAATCCTTCAAACATAATTGGGTCAGGACATTTATTTTCAGTAGTCAGATACCCATGGGAGGAATAGGGAAGGGAAATGGATGGAGACCATGTCTCAGCACATTTGCAAGAATACAAAGCATGTCAGCTTGGAATATATAGTGTGCTCTTATCTCCCGAGTGTGGAGTGGATCACTCCCCAAGGTTGTCTTCTCCCCAGATCCTCCCAACCTAGGGGAATCGTGTCTGAAAGTGTTTGATTGAGAGGATTCATATCGGAGCAAATAACCCACTTTGTTAGGCCAACACTGGGCTTAGAACCACACTTTAGTTTTGTTAATCTTGTCATCGTGAGGTAGGACAACAAGTTCCTATTTCACATGATTCTCACTAATGTTGGGCTTTGAACAGGACACGGTCTTGGGAAGTCACGTGAGTCTCCAAGTTCAGCTCAGACATCTGAACTTGGAGCTCTGCTTAAAACGTAAATGACCCTAAGAGAAGTAGGAACAAACGTGGTCACTCATTTACATCTTTGCACAGATCAATTCCCTGTTTTGTTCTGAGGTTCTCTGAACCTAGGAACTGTCTAAGGAATGGATATAGCCATGGGAAAGAGGTAATGTGAGCATTTGGTCCTCTCGAGATTTGGCTTCGGGGAAGTTTGGGCTCCTGTTGTGTTCATTCTAGCTTCCTCAAAGACTCTGCTTCAGATTCTCAAACCATCATTCTTCAAACATCCCCTGTTATCCAGCCAGTTCTGGCTTTTATGATGATGGTTCACAGAGACTCTGTTGCTTTTTCTCATTGATGAGTTGCTACCTGACCACAAACAACTTGAAGGAAGGAAGGCTTGATTTCAGTTTATAATCCAAAGGGACACAACCATAATGGAAGGAAGGGACAGTGGCTAGTCACATTGTACCCACAGTCAGGAAGCAGAGAAAGGAGGGGAAATGGGACCAGAAAAAGAAACCCCAAGTTTTCTTCTTCCTAACAATCCATTCTTGTAATTGGTCACTAACGGCCTGCTTCCTCTAGCTAAGTCCCGTCTCAAAGTCCACCTCTAGCTGGGGACCAACTGTCTAAACACAGAAAACTAATGGAGCTTAGTTCACATTCTCATCACAACAGAGACCTTTCTTCCTTGTGAGGTTAAAAAAAAAAGCTCCTGGTTCAGTTCAAGGAGGGACCTATGGCCATACAGGGGACTGTGGGCCATTAACTCTAATTTGAATGTTTCTTGTCCCGTCTCCTTCATCTCTACATCCAGGCAGTCAGCAGGCACTGCTGATTATCAAGCTTGTTTTTAAACTAATAGCTAACTAGCTTCTCTGAACAGGTGAGTTTGTCATAAACATCGACACATTTTTAAGGACGATTTCTTTTAGTGAAGGCTCTCAAGGCTGAACACACTTTTACACTTGCCCAGAGCACTGCCAAGGCAGAGATCTTCCACCACAGAGCTGGTGTCTGATTGCATTATTATGATTCTGGATCTGAGGCTGGAAATATGCAGTTCTAACAAGTTCCCAGGTAGGGCCAAAGCTGCTGGTTCAGAGAGTCTGTTCACTTGGAGAACTACAGCCATAGAGGAGACTGCACCATTAACTGTACATTGAAGTCACTTGGCCACTAAACACAGGGTGAATAGTCCCCAGTCCCAGGGAGTTTACATGACTTGATTTTGGAGGGGGGTAGCCTATTCATTGGTGTGGGTGTATATCCTCCCCTCTCTCTCATCTCTCTCTCTCTCTCTCTCTCTCTCTCTCTCTCTCTCTCTCTCTCACACACACACACACACACACACACACACACACATACACACACACACACCTCTTTTAGGCATAGAGGGTCATGACTCTGTCATAATATATGGAGGGAAGGAACATTTTTTTATGTGTTCAAGATGTTATCTCAGGGGAAGATTGTAAAAGGGAAGGTAAAAACAGGCTCTTCAGTTCTTGTTCTCACAACTCTCCTCTCTCCAGACTATATTCTGGTGAGGATGACTGCATTGACTTAATAAGCAAAATTACTTTTTTTCTGGGCCCCTTTGGGACACTAGGAAGAAAATTGCTGCTGTAGGAGTGAGGGTGCCTTTGCTCACTGAGTCACAGAGTGAGATGGAAAAGTCCTCCTACCGGGTTATAACCCCCATGGCTTTTCCTTCTGCTGTTCAGCATGTATAGCCACTCCCATACTCTGTTACTATAGAAATAGGGATGGGGGCTTCATGCCAGGCTGCTTGTCATGCTAACTACCAGGCAAGAGTTGAGGGTTTTGTCCACACAGGGAAAATGACTCTGTCAGGGGGAGGTTGAACCATAAAACTGTGAGCTTATCCTGGGAAAGGCGGGCAACTGTACCTTTTGTCAAGCCTTCCCACAGAGGCTATGTGGAGAAGGAAGTTTAACTAGCAGCGGCCTTCACTTTATTTGATAAAGTGTAGTTTGCTTTTTGCTTGAGATTTTTATTGACCATAATAATTCTAATTGAAATAAACATTTTGATTACAGCTCTGTTCCACAACTGCTTAATAGGGAACTAAAATAACTTTCAATAATCATTTTGTCCAAATGGGATTCATTTAGCCTGACAGTTATTCCAGGCATTTATTGGCACGCGGCAGGCTGGGAGTGTTTCCGAGCATAATTACGGGAACATTTTACACTGGGGTTAACCTTACCAAAATGACAGACTTGAAAAGTTGTGTAAAGCAGCAAATGAAACCCATAATCTGGCATGCGAACCTCGTAAACGAATCCCCTCTCTCCACTGCTTCTGATGCCCATGGCTCTAGTTAAAATTAAAAGGAGTTTTCTGTGGAAACTGACAGTCTGGCTAGAGGAGTTCACTTTAATGAGGGTACACTGCAAACCTGGGGCTTGTGAGCTAAGGGGAACTTTATAGCCACTTGGTGTATTTGAAGCCAAATCAAGGAACCTGGGTTCTGGGTGGCCTGATGTCTTGCCAATGGTTAAGTTCCCATCTGCAGCTACAGGAGGACATGTTCTTTTCTCTTTAGATTAGTATTCAGAGAGTTGAAGAAATTGGATACTTGGGGTCCTGATTCTTTTCACTATCAGTCTATAGTAGCGTTACCTGCTGTTGGTTTTATCTTTTACCCTGGAAGCTTTCTCCAATCAGCTGTAAACATGGAAGACATTTTGTTAAGGAGTTGGGGCAGGAGAAGGGAGTAGAAGGATGTCTCTCAGTTCTTGTTATCTTAAAGTCAAGAGACACAGCATAAGCTGAAGATATTTAGCAAAAATAAACAAAGTAGACCATCTAAAGAGGGCCTGGAATGGGCCAGGGAGCAGCCCAAGAGGGTTGTGTGTGTGGCAAAGGAGTTTTTATGAATATTTATTAGGTGGGTGGCCTACTATGAGGTATAGGTACTTGTTTCCCCTCTCACATCACAGTGAAACGGATCTCTCTTTAAGTACTCTTCCCATGATTCCCATGAATGAAGGGTGGTGTCAAAACCTCAATGCAAGTGACATTATAATAAACATCAGGTCTTTTGAGGATACTGACCCGTCATTAGGGCACAGATATAGGGAAACCCCCTGATGTGTTTGTGTCTGATATAGTAGGAGTGACCTAACTGCAGCTTCAAGGATGTTTGACTACAGAGGACATTTTGAGTATTAGGAGCCCCAGCTGCCAGATACAACTGTTGGTTTTCTTGGTTACATGGTAGCTAAGTCCTGGCCTACCCAGTGTTACTTTGACACCTGAAACTGGAAACCAGCATGCTCATGGATGTGATTCATAGAAGGGGCCACTGTGGCTCTCTGGAAGGATATTGAGTATCCCTGTCATATCCGTGATGAGGCTTTCTTGTGTCCAGCAGAGGTGTGTTTACTTTGGTACACTAAAGACGATTCCTCTGGATGAATAGAGACATCCTTTTTTTTTTTTTTTTTTTTGGCTTTTTCGAGACAGGGTTTCTCTGTGTAGCCCTGGCTGTCCTGGAACTCACTCTGTAGACCAGGCTAACCTCGAACTCTTGAACTCAGAAATCTGCCTGCCTCTGCCTCCCAAGTGCTGGGATTAAAGGCGTGTGCCACCACCGCCTGGCAAATGGAGACATCCTTCTAGAAGACCAAGGATAGCCTTAAATCCAACGCAAGTTAATTGAATTTGTGCTTAAGACTTGTGCTGCCTTGTCTTATCATATGCTATCACTGGAACTTGTTTTGAAGCTGGAAAGCTATGCAACCAGGACAACATGCTCTTGATTGGTGTCAGTGACTCACTAGGGTGGTGATAAAGCTATAGTAATTTGCTGTAGTTGCTGTGCTGGGTTGTTGTTCACGATCATGCTGGTTTCCAATGTCAGGTATTAGAGCAACACTGGGTAGGCGGGAGTTAGGTATGAGGTAACCAAGGAAACCAACAGCTGTGTCTTGCAGATGGGCTTCTAATTGTCCAAGTGTCCTCTGTGGTTAAACCTTGAAGCTGAAGTTAGGTCACTCTGGCTGCCATTCTTGGCCTATCTTGTGCTGTTTGCTGTTCTTGCCAAGATGGGGGTTGGGACTGACATTTGATAGATGTCAAATGGGCAACAGCCACCACTTCCAAGTTGTCCCCACGATCACACACTCCAGGGTAATGTTCTATCCTGAAGTGCTTGATGCTCCTCTGACACAGGAATCCATGTCCGTAGACATTTTTCTTCTCCAGACTTTCTATTCCTCCAAGCCCCTGGACATTCTTTGGTATATGAGCAGATTTGTCTGGGCTTTCAGCTACTTAAAGGCAACTCAACTAATAAAAGGACACTTGGTATTTTTGCACTAATGCCAGGGAAGGGTGAGAAGGAAAATTGTAGAACTGGATTGGGAGATGAGAAGGACACTGTAGCTTGCCTTGCAAGTGACTTCTCTCATCTGGAGCAGGAGCCACTGCAGCCTCGGGGAACACAATGGGTCCCAGTCTTGTTGACGACATCCTGTATGCATGTGCTGTTTCGAACACCCACCCAGTGAGAAGTAGGCTAAGTTATGGATCTTCTTGCTGAGTTAGGGACCTACAGCTTTTTTGAAGGCCGCAAGTTACCCTGTATCTAATTTCATGTCTGGTATGGGCAAATCAGTTAGCTTCACCATGGTAAGAAATATCTCATTGATCTATATTATAATTTTTATTTTGCAAGACATCAGATTTTGTCTAAGGAAAAGCTTGATATGTTAGAATTCCAGATGATTTAAATGTCATTTATCTCAACTCCCATATCAATAAAGCATGTTGGTAGACATGGCTAAGTTACATACGCACATAAAGGAAGTATTTCCATAGGCACTGGATCCCCCATACAAATCAATCAGAAGAGTTTGCTTGTGATGTGCTATAGGTCATTACCCTTCTGCTTAGTGTTTACATTGTCTACCAGCATTCTCGCTTGTGTAAACCTGAATGAGGTATCAACTCTTCCTGTATTACTGGCTCCCCAAGCTGTAGTAAAAGCCAACAGGCAGTATATACTAACCTTTTTTACAAAAGTCTTACGAGACTACCCTTTTTAATAACCCTTCTCTATACTCCTGACACCCAGAGCAGAACATCAAGCCCCTATATTATAGCTGAGAAAGTCAAATGGCAAGTCTCTCCAGGGGAGTGGTCAGAGCAGGGATTGAAGACATTACTTACCATCTGCAAGATCAACAATGTTTGCTTGTACTATTCTAATTAGAAATCCTGTCCCTCCGCCCCCCTTTTTTTGGACAATTTTCTTGTCAATGTCTTTTTGTGAACGTAAGTTTGACAGAACTGGAGCAAACAGAAAACAGAGGAACTTATTACAACCCGTATTTATAGGAACGTATACATCTTTAAATTTGCAGATGGCTGAAGTGGAAGGAAAATCTTCTGTGCATTCTGGAGGGCAGACCGTTATGAGCCCGTAGAGGAATTTATGGATCAAAGTTGTCTCACTAACGTCCAACTCTCATGTTTTTGGACTGAAGTGATGATTGATTTTGTTTTGGAAAATGATAATATGTCAGCTTTTGTTGCCATGTTGGTATAGCAGCTCTTCCTGACTCTGCATCTTTTCTCTGTGCCTTTACCCTTCCAGGCATTTACTAGGCCAGACCCTGCCTAACCTCTGAGATCAGAGATGGCGTGCTTCAGTGTGATATGATCATAGACTATTCACCTGTCTTTACTCCTAGAGGTAAACATCATTTTTTTCCCAGATCTTTGTGTTCTATTCTGCATACCCTTTGCTTTTTAAGAAGGAATGATGAATGGTGGTCTACTTTCAGGAGCAATGTAGCTCCAAAATAAATGGCTGCATTGCAGTTGCTTCCTTACTGGGACTGTGAGCCACTTGTGACCTCACTATGAGTCGCTCTCCTTCCAGAGGTGGCTTTTGTGGCTTCAGTGTGAATGGCATTTCCAGAGGTGGCTCATGTGACCTCAGTGTGAATGGCATTTCCAGAGGTGGCTCATGTGACCTCAGTATGAATGGCGTTTCCAGAGGTGGCTCTTGGCTTTGACTTGGTTGAACACCAATGTAGTCTTCTTCCTCAGGATCCACTGGTGTTTTTTCATTATACAGACTTCCTGCTTCCTACCCTTGATGCCACAATGATGTACAATAGTGCCCTTTAAATTCATACATTGAAGTCCGAACACCCACTTCTTTAAATGTAACTTGACTTTGAAATTAGGTCGCTGTAGACAATTAGTAAGAAATTATATGGGGTATGGTGGGTTCCCTGGCGTCTTATGAAAAAGGGAAGTTTAGACATAGAGACAGACTGGGAAGCAGGTAGTTAGGTAAAAGTTGAAGGTATGCTGCCACAGATGAGGAGGTGTTAAAGTTAGGAGAGTGGCCTGGAAAAGATTCTTTCCTGGGACCTTCAGAGGAAATACAGCCCTCTGAGCCCTTGGGTGTGGGCTGAAAGATGACAAGCTGTGGTACTTTGTTGTGGTGATGTGCTAAGACAGTCTCATCATTCTTCTTCCTCCTAACACACACACACACATGCACACACATATACATACATGTACACACATGCACACTCACATATACACTTTCACACATGCCTATACACTAACTCAGTCACACATGCACATGCACACACTTAAACATGCACATACACACATGCATACATGCTAACTCACAAATGCACACACACATGTCACATGTACACACTCACACACCCATACACACATGTCCACACACATTCACACACATGCACACACACTTGCATACACACACACACACACACACACCCCTTTAGCTTTCCTGAATTCCTTTGTAGGAAGACCTTCATTCATAACTTAGTTCAGCGTCAGATGTCTAGGCTATAAGTGGTCTACCCCGAGTGCAGGGTCCTGTGTTATGTTCCACTTAGTCCACAGCTAGGATGAAAGCCAAGTGAGCTCTCCCAAAGGGTAGCTGCCTCCACCCTGGGCAGTCTGAACTCTGTGGAAGTCAGAGTCCTACCAAGCAGCCTTGTATTTCTCTTTCTCAAACACATTTGTGTGTCAGCAGGGCCTTCAATGTCCCTACAATGTAGATGTTTCTAGTCTGTGACAGGTCAAGGAACAGACAGAAGGGGGCTTAAAATGGTGTTGGGATAAAGGAGAAAGACAGTCAGCCCCCATGTGTTCAGGAGGATGCTCACTCTGCTGACACCCTGCCCTGTCTACACTGCTGGCATGGAACTCCAGTCTCCTCAGAAAGTGATTGGCAGCAGGCACAGCTTTTTATAGATTCCTTTCCTTTCCCTCTAAAGCATTTCCTCCAAATCTGTCTTAAGGCTGGAAAAGAACCTCAAACCATTTATGACTGTTTGCACATTATTCAAACCCAAGAGACTTTGCAGGCCCCTCTGGATGTTCTGGGGGAAGGATTTCTGCTCAGAGGGCACACATTTTGTGCACAACAGCACTTTGAAGGACTCGTGCCCAGAGAACGACATTTGTCCCTGAGAGTAAATTCTAAATTACATCACAAATTAACATTTTAAAATTAAAGCTGGCATTTCTGACCTGCCTCCTGGCAGCCATGATCATGCCGAAAAGTGACATCATTCATGACACTAGCAGTTAAGAAGCCCAGTGTCTGAGGTCGTAAAACACTTTCCAGGCCTGATTTAATATCGATTTTGCTGTCAGGCTAACTTTACTTTAATATTTAAACAAATGTTTAATGTTTAAACAGTCTGATTTTCCTCTTTTCATTTTTCTGTGGCTTTAACCCACTGTTATCTATGTTGTAACAATCCCCCCTTGGGCCAACTTCCACACTCTCCTGACCTCTCTGAAGCAATATTCTCTGAGTTATTATCTCAATGTATATCCTGTAGCTAAGCCTTTCTCTTTCTCTGAGGTGGGATGAGCATCACGACGCGTGCTGTAATTCCCACTGTATAGATGTTATGATATTATGCTGTTACATTGTGGGTTTGCTGTTAGATCCAGGGGACCAGAGGCTGTCCTGCAAGCAACTGTTTTCTTACATGAAGACTTAAATTGATCAGTGCATATAGCCAGTAACTTTGGGGAAATGACATTGAACCAGAAGAACTGGGAAGGCATATTCAAGCTGTCTGCAGTTTTGAACTAAGGCAGTCTATTTATTTATAAATACATTTATATATTTTTCTTCCTCCCTCCCTCCCTCCCTCCCTCCCTCCCTCCCTCCCTCCCTCCCTCCCTTCCTTCCTTCCTTCCTTCCTTCCTTCCTTCCTTCCTTCCTTCCTTCTGTATAGACAGAACCTCATGTAGCCAAGGGTGGCCTTCAGCTCTTTAAGTTCTTTTTGGTCTTTATTTATTCACTGAGAATTCCATGTGGCATCTATATATTTTTTATCATATTCTTCCCCTCTCGTAGCTCCCCTCATATCTTCCCCCACCCAACTTCATGTTCTTTCTCTCTCTTTAAAGAAGAATCCAAAACAAAACAAAGCACAGAAAACAAACGAACACCCATGGAGTATGATCTGCGCTGACCACTCCTCCTCCAAGCGTGGGACTTGCCCCAGAGTGTGCCATTGAAGTCTTGGTCCTCCCAGTTCCTCCTTTCAACCCCCAGATGACAGGTGTGTGCCACCACGCCTGGGGGCCTCTTGCTTGTCCGCGGAGAGGGGCTTGTGCTTAAACAGAAGAAGGTGCCTTCGTCAGAGACTGATTTATATAATTAGGATGGAAGCAGCTCATATTTGGAGACTAAAAAACGATGGCGCTAACAGGAATCAAATATGCAAATGTCAGAAGGAACATCAAATTTACAACGTGTTTGAAGTCACTTTCTAGGTGTTCTCTTTATAGCACCCAATTCACATGAGTAAATTACCTACTTCCCACAACCCTCTCACAGGGAGTGAAGCACTCAGCAGGCAGGGGCAGTGCTTTGTTTGACTAGGGAGCCCCTTTCCAGTTTAAGCATCCTACCATTACTTTTGGAGGTTTGGGGATGGCCTCATTCTCAGTCGGTAGTGATACAAGAGCAGCCTTCTTGTGCTCTGTGTACCATGAGGATGCAGCAACTCTCACTCGTCTATCCTCATTTTCAGCTAATTGGTTTTCCACAGTAT
>NW_021620687.1:1750113-1786340 GCF_004785775.1 Grammomys surdaster
TACACACACACACACACATGCATGCACACACACACCTACTGCAGTGGATCCTCATTTTCAGCTGATTGGTTTTCCAAAATAATAATCTGAATTGCCACTTAAAAATAATACCTGGACAGAAAGTGAGCTTGGAATTCTGAGGCTCAAAGGTCCTTCCGCTGTCAAGATGCTCAGTCTGCTTCACCTGGTGCTCTCATTTCAGTGGCACTGGAAACACCCAAGAAAATCCCGGGCTTTTGAGCGACTTCCTAAATTGCAATTCTTCTTCTTTCTGAGTATTCTATACAGAACCACCAAGTCCCAAACCACCAAAACCAGGGATGCTGTGTTAGAAAAGCAGAAGATTGCTTTATGAAGCTAGGTTTGATCTACAGTTCAATTATTCTAATGCTACCCTCTAGGGATCCTATGTGTCCGGCTTTTGATGTTGGGGAGTAATTTCTATATGTTTGTGGAAGCAAAAGTAACATGCTTAAGCTAGTATAACAGTCTTCTTAAAAGAATTTTTCATTTCATAAGACAATGATCAAGTAATAACCTTGCCCCCTTTAGTCACAGCTTGTGGCTACAAGAAGGTAGGGGGAGGGTAAAGGGGAGGGGTAATGGGGTGGGGGAGAGGAGAAGGAGGGGGTAGAGCTGATTACTCTAACTAGAGAAACAGCAGCATACTTTTTTTTTTCTGTCGCACTCAGAAAGTCATTTCACAAAGAAGAGTTCCAAACTACCCAGAGTACCACCTTGTGGGAGTGGGTGGAGGTCTTGATAAACTGCAGACCCTTAGAGCTTTCCTTTCCCATAACTGATAGGAGAAAATTCCTGGGTGTGAGGTCTTCAGTTCTTAAAGGTCAGGAGCTTAAGAGCCACTGCAGTAGGGGTACAGGAGTGCGTGTGTGTGTGTGTGTGTGTGTTATGCATGTGTGCAAATGTGCTTGCCTCTGTAGTATACCCATGTCTGCATGTGTGAAGGCCAGATATTAATGCCAGATGCCTTTGGTGGGGGGAACTGGGGAGGTTCAAGACAGGGTTCTCTGTATAGCCTTGGCTGTCCTGGAACTCTCTCTGAGGGTAAATCAGGCTGGCCTTGAACTCAGAGTTCCCTGCTTCTGCTTCTCAAATTCTGGGATTAAAGGTCTGCACTGCCACTGCAGGACAGATGTCATTCTCTATGACTATCTTTCTGTCCACCTTATTTTTGGGTCAAGGTCTTTCACTGTACCTGGAGCTCCTTGATTTTGCTAGACTATCAGATTGGGGAGCCCTTGGATCTCTGTTTCACCCCTGACCAGCACTGTGATCACAGGTGCATACTGCCAAGCCTGGCTGGGGGCTCAGCCTCCAAGGTCAGGTCCTTGTTCTTCCAGGGCAAGAGCTTTACCCTCTGAACTATCTCCCTGCCTTCTCCCAACCACCCAAGTTATGACACACAGTGGCTCTGATGAGATGTGACCACCACAAAGAAACAGAGACAAGGCCACTTTTGACTGATGGTGTCATTGTACTTCAGGGATATCAGTGGCAAATGGACCAACAGTGACCTGTGTTTTCCGAATGTGATTTCAGGCCAATGAGGTTCACTACTTGTGCTGATTTTCTTTGCCACACCCAAGAACACAGCATCATTTGTATCTTTGTCAGACCTTCCTCCAGCTTAAGCCCTTTACCCTGTCTTTCTTGTTGGCTTCTATTATAGGAAACCAATGGTTCCCAGTTGTCTCCAAAATGCTAAGCTGAAGGGGAGCTATATGAAATGCCAATATTGGGACACAAAGCACACCATAGACAATGTTCACTGTGTCCAGTGTTCATGTGTGCCCACATGAAATCCTGATAAGAATAATCTCCTGGACCCAGGTTGAGTGTGCAGGGTAGGCAAAGAGATGGGAGAAGGGAGAATTAGAAAGCACATTGAAAGTGGGGTGTTGCTTTGCAATGTCTTGGCTGCTAGGTTAGGTTTATGTCTAGCCCATCCTTTGAGAATTTGCTTGCTGAGGACAAATGGCTTATAAATGGTAAATGGGTGTTGGCCATGAAGGAATCATTTTCTGTCCCCTTTTGATGGCCAAATGTCACCCCATGCTTAAATTAAAAATGATACCTGGGCTGGTGCTCTGTCCAGGATAGTCTTGGAGCAGAGTGGTGATTGATGGTGGGCTGGGGTTTCCTGGCACTGTTAAAGCACCCTGAGATGGCCGAGCAAGGGAAATAAAGGTGTAATGATTGAATTATATATTCTCTTTCTATGATTGAAAATAATATCAGACAACTGACTCCAGAGCCAGACAGATTACATAAGCACAAGTTAAGTGGTAGAATAAAAATGAGTGATTTTTCCTCCTTGACTTAAACGCAGCTCTAAGTAGTTTGCCCTTGAATCCAGCAGAAAGCAATTTCCTCCTCCCCAGTAACAGCTAGGGGGCATTGCAAATGCAAATTGAGTTAGCTTTGCATTTTTAATATTCCACACACCCATAACTCACTGCTGAGATTTTAGAGATGTTATTTCTACCACTTGGGCACATTTGAATTATTTTGCACCTCTGAACTTTTGCATTAACTTTAACATTGGTGCTTAAGATATATGCTTTAATCAATCAAGAGGCCCTCACTCATAGAAACTGTGGTCGTTGTGACTGGGGCTCCCAACAGTTCAGGGCAGACTGTCATTTAGGGTGTCATGTTCTCTTTCAAAGACGAGCTTGTTGAAATAACTCCTGCTAATATGAAGAGTCATGAACTTCAACCACTGTTGCATGACGCTATCCTAAGAACAAGTGTGGGCCGGGGGCATCCTCCGGGGCCAGTGAGGTGTGTAAAAATCTCCTCAAGGCCCCACAGTGTGTGGAGAGTTTCATCACCTGTTGATCATTAGTAATCTAATTTCTTCTTCTTGAAAATCTGCTTTTCTAATTTATAACAGAATTAAGTTTACTTTATTGTCAGTAGATGAGACTGGGGAATGGCAGGAAATAAGGACTCAGCATGTTTCTTGTTGTGGTATATATAATATACATATATATATGTGTGTGTGTGTGTGTACACATATACATACATACACACACACACACACACACACATGCTTCACACATCCCCCATACTTGGAGACCCGTTTAACCTCAGGGAAGCTGTAACTAGTGGAGTCAGTGAATTTTGCTAAATTCTGATAAATGTTTTCCCTACCAGATTAGGTATGTTATTCCATTATGGAGCTTCTGCTTTGGGCAGAGGCTACATTCATATTCACTTCACAGCAGTGTGTGTGTGTGTGTGTGTGTGTGTGTGTGTGTGTGTGTCAGAGACAGAGGCAGAAAGACAGAGACAGAGATCAGGTTCCTATTATTCATCTTACCTAACTGAAAGGTTGTTGCAAACATCGCCTGACCTGCAGTTCTTGCCACTTCCTCTCTCCTTCATTCATTCTGGGTTTGGGTCCGGAAGACCTGGTAGGCCTCTTCTCTTTTGGAATGCTGGCACCTATGGTTTGATATGGCTTGTGAGTTCCTTCTGAGGGTTCATTGCTTGAGTTTGGGCCTCAGCCTGGTGATGTAGAGAGGTGATAGGGTCCAATAGGAGGAGGCAATCACGTTATTGCAAGTGCTCTCCACAAAGGGGTTGGTGCAGGCCTTGTGGTGTTAGTTCTTGGAGAGGTGAGTTGTATAAAGTGAAGCTGTCCACACATGCAGTCCTTCTGTGTGTGGCTGTTTCCTTCTCTGCTTCTGCACCATCTTGTGATGCACACAAAGGGACTCTCACCAGGGGTCAAACAGATGTGTCTGTCTGATCTTGGACTTCTACTCTTCAAAACATTTTCTTTATAAAGTGCCTAGCTTCATATAGTTTTGTTATTGTGACAGAAAATTAGCTTATACAGTGTTGTTGAGGAAATTTCCTCAGCTTAACATCTCCTGCTTGGAGTGTGCATGTGTGTATACATACATATTTAAGTATATACATACATACATACATACATACACACAAATATGTAGATATACTCATGTATACATATACATACATATACACCTACACACACACACACACACACACACGTGTATGTATACACACACATATGCACATATATGACCCATAGTTTTTCAGTGATAATGGGGCATGGGCAGGAGACACAGACCTCTCCTAAAATGGAACCAGGCCTCTTGTCTTTGTCCCAGAAGAGAATTTCAAGATGAGCCAGTGTGAGGCAGATATGGATAATTTTACAAGGAGGAGGGGATTGTTTAACACAGATTTGAGCACAGGGGTGATGAGAAAGAAAGACACACAGGAAAAGAGTACCTCACACCCAAATGCTGGATGTGAACCTCCCATGGGAGATTTGCCCTATGTCGTAGCTGTATGTATTTTGATGGTTCTCAGACTGCACCTCTAAAGTGGCTGAAGAGTTTTCCTGTGACTTTTTTGGTGGGATGACCTTGGAGGTGTCTTGATGGGATTGAAACATAAGAAAAAAAAAAAAACAGGCACCACAAGGGGTCACTTGAAGGTCAAGGCCATTGAAGGACAGACTATAAGTAAGGTTTCAGTGAGACTTCTGGGAAATTGCAGATTCATAGCTGAGAAAGAAGAAAGGCTATGTACAATTAGATTTTAAGTGTGATTTGCTGTTACCTTAAAATTCCTGTTTGAAGCATTTTCATGGAAAAGGAAAATTATCTCTGTGTAGACAACCCGTAGAACAAATTATGTAATTATATTAATTATGCTGGAATTCTCTACTCTCAGGTTATGTGGACCTTCAAGCAGACTCCAGAGTCAGGGTCCATTTCTTTCCCCAGTCCCTTTCATCTTCCCTTTCTGGTCTGCCTCATTTCCAGATGCTATCTGTGGTTTCTCTGGGAACCTCCTTCCAGATCTGAAGTCAAGCACCACACTGCACACAGTGTAGCATCTTTTTTGTTATTTGTGTGTTTCTTTATTTGCTTTGTTTTTTGAGACAAGTTATGTAGCCCTGGCTAGACTGGAACTCCACATGTAGACCAGGATAACCTTCCTACCACTACCTCCTGAATCATCATGCCTGGCACCTTCCTTTGTTCAAACCAGTACGTTGAGTGTCTCTATGTCAGTCACTGTTCTGAATAACATATGTACACTAGTCAATTGTAGGGCTTGTGGACCATGCCACCAGAGAAACTGTCCTGGAACAGATGAGGTTGACTATGTCCAAGCCCTGGAAATCTCAGAAATTGCTATTAGAATCTCATTCTGAGACAGGCAGGAGTAGTGCTAACTAACTCCCTCCCTGATTCCATGCCTGCCTCGGAGCTTGTAACCAGGCAACCAGGTGGTCACAGGGAGCTTGTAACCAGGCAACCAGGCGGTCACAGGTAGTCATTCACTACGCAGCACCTGGAACACCTCTCAGTTCTAATGAGTCATCTTAGTACCTCAGCTTTCAGCCAGTGACCATCTCCTTCCCTGGCTATTCTCATGCTCTTCTCCCCAAAACTATATAACCTTTGGTTCACCCCAAATAAAGTGAATATGTTCAAACCCCCACTGAATAAAGAAATATGAACAAACTAGAATCGTCTGAGAGAACTGCTTCATTAAAGGTCATAGGAGAAGGCCTTTGTTAAAAGGGTCATAACACTAAGATCCTTGGATAAGGTCTTCTCCCACAAACACCCACTCACTCCCAACCCACTTCCCCCCTCTTGGCCTGGTGGGCACCAGTGTCTAATGCCCCCTAGGGAAGAGGCACTCTGTGAACCCCACCTGATCTGGACTCCACATTCTCTGAGCTGGTAGACCCCAAGAGGAGAGGCAGAGCCTGACACCACAGTAAATGACAACAACTAATCAGGAAGTATATTATGTAGTGTATTAAAAGATAATAAGTACCACAACCAGAGTGGGACCTACTAGGGAAGGAAAAGTGTGGACATAGACTTGAAGGAAGGGAAGCAGCTAGCCACATGGATGTCCACCTCTAAGGCTCTCCAAGCTGAGGGAACAGCCACACCAAGGCCTCCACATGGGTCATTCAGAACCATCAAGGAAGCCAGTGGGACTGGAACAGATACAATGGCAAAAAGTACAGAGTGTACTGGGTAGACAGTAGGCTCCTGAGATCATAGCAAAGTCTTCGGCTTCTGTAATATTTTTTCTCATCAACGACAAATTATACCAAACACTGAGTCCTTGGGTGACCTGTGCTACCTAATATATTTAAATGATATAATTTGTAAAAAGTTATAATTATAATTTGTATACTAATTATATAATTAGTAAATTATATACTAATATATAATACATACTATACTACATATACTATACTATATTATACATAATATACTAATATATAATATATACTACTAACAATATAAATATAATTTTTATACTTAATATAATTATATTTTGTATACTAATTATAACTATATAACTATAATTATAATTAGTATACAAAGTCTATATAAAGCACTTGTTGAAGGCTCAGAACATTTGCTCTTCTTAACAGTATAAAACCCTTTGAGCAACATTCCTTTTGTTCCATTTTCTGTAGCCTTTGCCTACTTTAACCCTGACCCATCATCCCGGCCCATGTCTACATTTACCAGTTCCACATTGGATATGTTTTCCTATGTATAATGCCATAGATATGTGTCTTAGTTAGGTTTTTACTGCTGTGAACAGACAGCGTGACTAAGGTAACTCTTATAAGGACAATATTTAATTGGGATTGACTTACAGCTTCAGAGGTTCAGTTCAGTATTAACAAGGTGGGAGCATGGCAACACCCAGGCAGGCATGGCGCGGGAGGATCTGAGAGTTCTACGTCTTCATCTGAAGGCTACTAGGAGAAGACTGCTTCTAGGAAGCTCAGAGAAGGTGGAGTTCAGAGCAGGTGGGGTCTACCAGCTCAGAGAAGGTGGAGTCTGGATCAGGTGGAATGCACAGTGTGCCTCTTCCCTCAGAGGTGTTTAGGCAATGCGGCCCACCAGGTCAGGAGGGGGGAAATGGGTTGGGAGTGAGTGGGGGTTGGGGGGAGAAGGCTTTCTCTGAGGATCATAGTGTTACAGCCCTTTTAGCCCACACCCAGTCCTACTCCAAGAAGGCCACACCTCCTATTAGTGCCACTCCCTGGAGCAAGCATATCCAGAACATCAAAGTAAGGGAGAACATTTTTTTTTTTTTTAGACAGCTGAAAAAAAAATCCATTTATTGTGTGTACTCAAGGCATCACTCAGAGCATCCAGGGACAAAACCACCAACCAAAGAGTACACATGGAGGGACCCATGGCTCCAGCTACATATATAGCAGAGGACTGCCTTATCTGGCATCAGTGGGAGGGGAGGTCCTTGTTCCTGTGGAGGATTGATGCCCCAGCATGAGGAAATGCTAGAGCGGTGAGATGGGAACGGGTGGGCAGGTGGGGAAGCACACTCATAGAGGCAAAGAGGAGGGGGGATGTGATGGGGGGTTACAGAGGGGAAACCGGGAAGGGGGACAACATTTGAAATGTAAGTAAATAAAATAACCAATCGAAAAACATTAAAATTTAAGCACACACACACACACACACACACACACACAAGGTGCAGACTGCCTCAGTGATGAAGAGCATGTCCTGCTCTTTAGAGAACCATGCTTTGTTCCCAGCACTCACACGGAGGAACTCGCAACTGCCTAGAGCTTCTTCTCCAAGGGATCAGATGCCTCAGTCCTCTACGGACACACACATGCACACACACACGCACACACACACATGCACACACCCTCACACAAGCACAAACATACACATAATTAAATTAAAAATAAATATTTTATATTTTAAAATGTGTTGCCCAGGTTAGCCTTGAACTTGTGACTTCCTTCCTCTTCCTCTTCAGCATATCTTACGGGCATGTACCACACAACTGGTGGTAATGTTTTAAAAAGGTATACCATTTAAATATCTATGCACTACAAAGAGATGAAGGAACTAAACAAGACAAGCTAGAGCTCAAAGTATACAAGACCGTTTTATTTAAATCTTTATCATTCAGGAGAAATTCATGACAGTTGGAAGACCAAGGACCTGTATTCTTGAGATAATAAAACTTAAAAGAGTAAATGCAGACATGCATTATAATATAAGTTCAATGCTTTATCTCACCAGAGACTTATAATTCTGTGAAGGGGTTGAGACAGGTACTGCTGTCACCACACCTCAGAGGTTGCAAGACTTTGGTGGTGAGCAGAGGTAGGATTTGAACCTAAGTCTTCTTTAAAAAGCACTTCCTGTATTGAGTCATTGATATTTAACTCAGAATAAAGGGTTGAGACCCTCAGTTCTGAATTAAATCCAAATGCTGTGTTTCATAATGTTGTGTTTCATGGCACACAGTGTGAGTGTACTCTAGAAAGAAAGAGCAGGGGACATTCCTGGAGCCTGGATTCATGTCTAGGTAGACTCCCGGAAGCTGCTGAAGGATGGATACACGGAGAGTAGGACAAAGGCCAACTCATTTAGCACCAGAAAGGCCACATGGTGAAGGACCCTTGGCAGCATGCTGGGGTTGCCTTTGTCACCGGCTTCAGGTCTGCCCTGCCAGGTCCTTATTCAAGTGTCACCATAGCTATGCCAGGTTCAAATTCATTCTCCTGTCAGTGCTGAGACGAAAGAGTCCTGCGTGTCAGAGAACATCCATCTCTTCTTTTCCTCCTAAGTTCCTGCATCCCTTTGGAAACTGGGAGCTTGCTTTCCTGATTCCAGATGGAAATTACTTGTTTGTGCTGATTTTCAGGAGCTGGGTTCCAGCAGTGTGAGCTTGAAAAAAGCAGTCCCTCGGGCTCCTCTGTGATGGGGAAAGAACACTGAAGGTGTGGAGGTTGGAATGAGAGTTGTGTTTTCCTCAGAGAAATTAAAAGTCTGTGTCCCAACAATGCAGCTTTGCTTAACAGAGAACCTGGGGAGTGTTTCAGTAGCAAATTATTTTGGACCCCAGGGAGAGCTTAGGGGATGCTGTCTTTCCTCTAGCAAAATGTTCAGGAGAGCAGACCCTTCTCTGAACTCTGGCAGATTTGATCCAGAGTCAACTAACACTGAATCCTGGGGTAAGAAATGATGCTATCTAATAACTCTGCGCTGAGACTGTTGTCCCTGTCACAGAGATGGTCATTCTGCTGGCATAGGCAGAATTAAGATAGTTTTCCTAAGTTTACTATCCATCCAGGATCTCACAAACACAAAGGCTACTGTCAGTCTCTGATATCACTACCACTTTCTCCTAGTAACGTAGTCTGCTTCCCAGGGCACAGAAGTTGTCCACTGGACTGGAGACCGTATTTCAACCCCCATAGTCCCGTAAGTTTTGTATTTTGAATTACAAACAATCCCCTCCACTGTTCATTTGGCAGCCATGCAAATAGAGACATGTTATATTAAAGGTAAAACTTTACTAATAGTCCCTTATTCTATAACCTGTATTTCTAGTGATAAAAATATATTGTTGATTAAATAAATGATAAACATAAACAACGTTAGGGATACAAACAACACCTACAGGATCAAAGCTGTCTAACCTACAAAGTCCTCAGAGATCATCTGAAGACCGTCAGAGCTTTTGGTCTTGGGGTGCCACTATTACTCACTATGTTAAAGGTTGTCACTCTAATGAATTGCTTAGGATGGGATAAAACAACTTTTGCCTTCTGTTCTCATCTGAGAACCGTGCGAGAACTACTCAGAAGCCCATGCTTTGCTGTCCATTAAGGGTCTAGCTGTATTTGGCCGAGGAGAGATTTAAGTGCTGAGCAAAATGCATGGTGACATCATTATACCTTGACAAATAGAAATTATATCAGGCCTTCCTCCTCCCTTTTCATGACCAAGGATGATTTATTTTAGTGGCTTTCAATTCATAAACCTATGGATTGTCCGTAAAGTTAAAACCCTTTTAAATTTGCAACATGCAGTCGGGGTGGTTAATAGCATTCACGAGCCATCTATATAATGTTATTGGCGCCGCTCTCTCCGTAAAGGTGCATTATAAACAGGAGCTGGAAATTTATAGCGAGTGAATTTGTGAGTCGCATATGCCTGGTCTGGTTTCCCAACCAGCCATAACGCTAAGTTATCATAAGTGACGTGACACATGACCCTGTTCCATTTCATCTTCATCAAATGCGGGATGATATTGGAAGGTCTTGGAATGAAAACTTACAGAGTCAATAGAATTGTTTGTATCATGAAAAATAAGCACAGCCCTTCCCGTCACCTTTGTTCATCCAGCAAATGCTGTGTGTGTTCGTCTCTAGGAGTTGATTCTTTTTAGTGTATGTGCCCTGCAGTGCCTGGGGATTTCCATGAAATTTTCTGTTATTACCCAAGATTCCATCTCCCTTGCCTACCCCATGCACTGGAGCTTATGAGTTAGATAGAATGTGTAAAAAGAGGGGTATGTGTATGTTCACACAATGACTCCCCAGTTTAGATTACAATTTCAAAAGAAGCCCTTGGAGTTTGGGGCTGAATCAATTACCATTGGAGATTAAAAATATCATCTATTTTGTTTATCTAGGACCCAACTGGGAGATTAAATGATGGCATGAAGAGTGGTGTGTGTGTGTGTTAGTGTGTGTGTACATATGTGTGTACATATATGTATGTATGTTTGTGTATGTGCGCACATGTGTATGTGTGTGTATGTTTGTGTATGTGTGTGTATGTTTGTGTATGTGTATATGTGTGTATATGTGTGTATACGTGCATATATATGTGTATGTGTGTATGTATGTTTGTGTATTTGTGTGTATATGTGTGTGTTTGTGTATGTGTATATGTGTGTATATGTGTGTATTTGTGTGTGTGTGTGTGTGTGTGTAGGAATAATTGCTTATGAGGAGTGTGAGGAGATGAGATGCGGGTAGGAGAGAAGATTGAATTTGGAGAATACATTAGTGGTTACTTAATGACAGAAGTAGGCTGAAGAGGAAATCAGTCCGTTTGTGTTGAAGAAAGGAAGGCATGAGATTAGGGCAGCTGAAGGAAAAGACAGGCTGGGAAGTGAGAGGGCCAATGATACGGAGCAGCATCTTCAGCAGGTTTGGGGGGAAAGGCACACTGGCAATGGGAGAAGCTGGAGAAGGGGGTTGGAGGGCGTGGCTAAAGAAGGCTGAAGAAGTGAGAAAACCCAGGTCCTTCCCAGGCATGGAGCTGACAGGCAGGGTGAGCCGGCATTAACGAGCCTCCTAGCATGTTCAGCATGGAGGAAGTTGTATGGATCTATTGTCAGATGAATCAATAATTTTAGCCTAGGGTAGACCCCAGAGCTGAGGGTGGCAGGACACCCTCAGGGTGACCCATTCTTTCTCTGTTTCAAGTGGCTGGTTAGAGAGCCCTCAAGAAGACCAGCAAGCAACCCCAAACTCTTGAATTTCTGTCTTGAAGCAAGGGTGTTTAATGTTGTAATTAGAGACCCATTAGCAAGCTTGTCATGCCGGCACTTCCTCTGGTAAGCTGCCTAAACCCCTGTGACACAGGATTTCCTAAGCCACTTGTCATATTCCCTGTGCCTTATCAGTGCACCCTGTTTCTGGAAAGACCACTATCCGGTCAGTGCCAGTGCTGTTTGACATTTATGGAGCACATCTTATTTTTCAAGCACTGTCCAATCCTACACTACTGCTTTTAGTGTAAGACCTCTCCCCATCTTCCTTCTCTTGGCCCCAGTACCTCCTAGGCCACCACAGTGTTGCTCTTTGGAGTATCCTACATGTATGTTCAACATGTACTCCACTATAGCATATAGTTTTTGACTAACTGTTAGTTTAGTTTTATTTGTTTTTTCTCTTTGGGTCTTACTGTTAAGAAAACTGACGATCTAAAAGCTGTATGAGAAATTTACAGATTATCTAATAAAATTAAGCTCTAGAAAAAATGATCAGAGTGACCCTTAACTTAAACTATAAAGGATCAAGGGCCCAGGAGAGCAACATAAGTATCAACATAAGACCAGGAGAAAGGGTTAAAGACATTGAGACCATGTAGTTTTGAAAGGGGTATTATGGCCCGTGATGTACCAGAGCTTAAGGTATTTCCTAAGATCTGATGCCTAATTACAGACTGTTATAAAAGGAGAAGCCAAAGCCACTACTTCTAAAACACCCATCTGATCCAAACCTCGTGGCTGTTTTCATGGACAAAGATTTTGGATGTTTTCCTTTCGTTTATTTACTTCTTTTTGGGTTGAGGAGAGTGGAACAAGGAGAGGAGATGGCAGAAGAGAGGCAGGTTCTAGGCCACAGAACTCAACGAGCAGACCTGAATCACGAGACAG
This sequence comes from Grammomys surdaster, assembly GCF_004785775.1. Taxonomy (NCBI): domain Eukaryota; kingdom Metazoa; phylum Chordata; class Mammalia; order Rodentia; family Muridae; genus Grammomys; species Grammomys surdaster. Next base: position 1,762,390 of record NW_021620687.1, read on the forward strand.
GAAGTGCGAACTATAATATCGCCACGAGGCTGGGGGATTTCCGGGTCCTCAAAATAAATTCACTTAAAAAAATAAAACACTCTACTCAAAGTTCTGCAGGTTTGGAACACTCCATCTTGCCCTCCTGGGAAGCTGGGTCTGGAACAGTTGTTTATTTGGGCCTTGTTCTGTGGGTGTGTGTCAACGGCAAGATTCTCAAGTTTGACTCTGTGCTCCCAGGACAGCACTTGACCCAGGGAGATTTCTGGAGAAAGGGTAGTTGTACTCAGTTGAACACTCAGACTTTCCAGGGTTTTTTTTTTTTTTTTGTTATACATATAGTTGTATATTTAACACGGTTATGTACATAACAGAACCCCAACATAAGAAACAGCCGTTAACATCCAAAAATCACATGAGTTAGGTTCTAAGACAGAGGTCGGACAGTGGTTCTCCATTACACTGGTTGAGGATCCGAATCCCATGTGGGCTTCAGAAGGCTGAAAACAGGAGGGCCCTGAATGGGTGTCACTTAAGAAAAACAAAGTGTAAACAAATCTTTATTTTAACACTTAAAATATTACATATCCATTCCCACAGCTTTCTCAGGCCTGGTGACTCAGTAAGTTACACACACACTCAGACACTTGAAGGCTACTATGTAGGTGATCACTGGTAACTTTCCCACGTGAGACCCCCCCACAAGGACACCTTGGAGCATAGGTAGAGATGGGGGTAGAGGGTAGGATGGGGCTAGAGGGTGGGGTGGGGGTGGGGGACTAGTTACTCAGCAAGGTACCCTGAGGGCAGCGATGAGTGGCTTTGATGGGCCGTTTCTCACAGTTGCAGTGCCCATGGCTCCAGATTCTCTAAGACGATTGACTAATTGGCTCTTTGCTATTGTGGCCAGTTGGAGATTTTGAGGAGTTAGCTGTGATCCAAGGGTGCCCGAGGACTTCCGCCTTTGGCTTGTGTTTTTACAGTCTTGAAATAAGGTCCCTGGCCTCTTCTGTCACAAAGTCAGGGAATGTGAATTCAACCCGTGATAGCCTTCTGTAGGTCTCCTGGTAAGTGTGTGCCTGGAAGTGAGGCATTCCCCACTAGGAACTCATAGCAGAGAACACTGAGGCTCCAGAGGTCCACCTTCTCATCATGCATCCGGCCTTCAATCATCTCTGGGGACAGGTAGTCCAAGGTGTCAGAGCATAGTTCTCCTGGAAGATGGAACATGTACAGACCATCCAAAGTCTTGAAATCTTCAACTCTCCATTTGACCCAAGAAGCAGGTTCTCTAGCCTAATAGGTCTCTGTGGATGACTCTTTTTGACAGTAAGACAGGGCATTTGCCAACTTAGTAAGTAGCTGTTCTCTGCTTATCAACTTGGAAAGTTTTTCAATCACTCGGTAGACTGTTCCAGGAGACACATATTCCAGAATTAGATAAATTCTGGTGATGTCACGGAAATACCCACATAGCCTGAGGATGCTGGGGTGCCGGAGGTGGGACTGGATCTCCAGTTCTCTTTGCAGCTGGTGCTCTACACCTGCCTTCTCCAGCAGCGTTTTAAACAGCATCTTCAGAGCCAAGATGAACTTGCTTTGCATCTCCCTTGCCAAACAGACTTTTCCAAACTTCCCTTTTCCTAGTGGGTGGCCAATGTCAAAGTCTTCCAAAATCCACTGATCCCTTTTTTTTGAGTCTTCAGTTTTCTGTATGGATGCCTGTTCCTTTTCAGAATTATTTCCCAAGGCTATAGGCTGTGGCTGCTCACTCTTCTGGGGGTTACTGAACAAGAAGACAGGTCAAGGAATGCTGGCAGCTGGACAACTGCCTTAGCATCAGCTTTTGACCTGTGACAAGTTTCTGTGCTTGTGGAGGGACATGCTGGGAGTTGGAAGGACACAGGACCCTCTGGGCCTGGCCATTGCTAGCCAATCCTAGGCTATGAGAAGGAATCTGCTCAGTCACCAAGATTCATTTTGGACCTAAGGAAACTGTGGTCTTAACAGACCTGGAGACACAGTTTTCTTTACCTCTGTCCATGTCACTGGCGGGAAACCTGCTTCTGACCAAAGCCTCCAAGTGATCCTGGTAGCTTAGACTTTCCAATTTTTGAGTGAGATTAAAGAAGATCTTAGAGCGTTATCTCTACATTTTCAGGAACAGAGTCTAGGCCCCAGGCCTTGGCTGTCTGTGGTGGTAAAGTGACGAAGGGAGGGAATGCTGTGGGCCATATCGGAAGAGCTCGCTTCAAGTTCATGAAAACAACAAAGGCAGCTTGTAAACTTCTGAAAATGGCAGCGGTTGGTGTTTATGCGCCGCTCATTTCAAAAGAAACTAAAATGGTGACTAGTGTTGATATCTGGCGTTAAGGGCTTCCTTACAACTCCCAAAGACACTGGGATCCGAACCCCTTGTCCCTGTGAAGGTGGCCCTGCTTACAAGTAGAGTCTTTATAGATGGAAAAGTAAAGCTGGAGCCATCAGGGTTGGTGTCAATCAAATGCCTGATGTCCTTATAAAAATGGAAAATTTGGACACCTAGAGAAACCGAGAGAGCATCATGGGAAGATTGAAATCAGGTAGCCAAAGGCATGCAATGAATGGCCAGCCTATAAAACTGCCAGAATCCAGGAAAAATGACAGTGCTTCCCAGCCATCAGACTCAACCAGTTTTGCCCACACTAGGCCCACAATACTAGCTTCCAGAACTATGAGATAGTACATTCTATTCTCTAAGGCACCCACTATGTGCTATTCACTGTGGCAGTTCTACTAACCAATAGCATGGAGAACTAAACCATGCTTTGTCCTCTTCAGCTGTCTAACCCATGGTGTAAGCTTTGGAAGTGGGCACTTCTTTTCTCCAAGTATCAGAGGTTTGTAGCACATGTCCTACAAGGACCCTCCCTGGCCTCCTTCTACCCCGCACCCACACAGAGCTGAGTATTTTCCAAGAAAGTGACAAATTTTATCGTCCAAATAACTTTTGACATCTCTTTGTCATCTTCTCATTTAGAAACAGGCATCATGAGCGTTGACACAGGGAACCAGCTTGATGTTCCATCTCTGGGCAACATTTTGGAGACAGGGTGGGCATCTGTAAGCAATGAGTAGCTACATGTCATTATTAATTTTCTTCATGGAAAATGACTTCAGGGTACCAAATCCTTCTCTTCATGTCTGAACGAATAAGAAACTCCGTTATCCTTTTATCCATTCAGGAGTAAAAGCAAGCATGTGTCAAAACTGGAGTCAGGCGAAAAAGTCAGGGCTGTAATGGAGTAGCTGAAGGCTAGGTTCCTTCTTTATATATTTATGTACAGCTATTGTATTTCCTCCTGTTGAACTTCCCAGAGACAAAATGTCAAAGCAAAGTTTATTTGCAGTTTCTCAGCTATACCCCCACCCCTTGATCCCATTCTCGTGAGATGCTCTCTGCATCTTCAGGCTGCCAGATGTTTGTTACCTCCTGCTCAGGCTCTAATTCATTGCTGTCAGGGTTTGGACTTTGGCAGCTGGAGCCCTGAAAGCCTTGAGAAATCTCTTTGGTTCATTAGGCAAATCTTTAAGGCCACATACAGCTCTGGCCCAGTTAAAATGTTCATCTCTTTAAGAAGGTGCTTTATCACGCTAACCCTGGCCACATAGAGAAATTGATGCTTGCCCCTTGGCTGTTGATTAAGCTTCCGCTGGCAGCCCAGCCCACACGGGTGGCTCAGTGGGACAGATCACAGGCTGTCTTTCCACATGTGTGACTCCTCCCTTTGTTCACTGAAGTCTATTGCTTCCTCCCCAGGACCTCAAGAATGAGGCTCTTTACAGACAAGCCGAGATACTCGTATCTTCTCTCTAATTATTCCCCTGCTTTGTTGCCTGATTACTCCAGAAAAGAATGGCCAGGGCCTGAGTTATTTATACACTGTCTTGGAGTGCCCTGGTTCTGCATGCAGCCATAACAGGTGCTCACTATCTGCCTTTTCTGATTTGTTTTGGTAAACCTGACCGTTAGGTAAAGCATATCTCATATGTAATTTTAAGCCCAAGGAGATCATTAGTGACCTAGCTGATCCACAGATATTGTCCCCTCTTTCTGTGAAGGTGAACGGTGTGAATCCAAGCTCTGCTGATAAGGTCTTGGTGAGCTCAAGCTGTGTGGCTAGTTCTTCTGCACCCCCACTCCCCCTTTTTATTCTCTTTTTCTCTGAGGTAAGAATGACAGGACAGCTGTGAGGACTACACACTCAGTGAGACACCAGCCGAGGTTGTCAGCGTTTGTTACTTTGTTTCTGGTTGCTATGATAAACATCATGGCCAAAAGCAACTTGGGGAGAAAAAGGCTTGTTTCTTCTTTACTCCGGTAACCACTATCCATCTCTGAGAGAAGTCAAGGCAGGGACCTGGAGGCAGAAACTGAAACAGAGGCCAGGGTTGAACGCTGCTGCTTACTGGAATCCTCAGCTTGCTTTCTTACATAGCCCAGAACCGTCTATCTGCCCAGGGATGACACTGCTCACAGTGAGCTGGGCCTCCCACATCAATCACTGTTCAAGACAATGTCCCACAGTCTGCTCACAGGCCAATCTGATGGAGGCACTTTCCTTAGATGGGTTCACTCTTCCAAGGTGTCATTAGTCGATCCCAAGTTGACAAAAACTAACCAGTGCATAGTGTCAGTTCCTTTCTGATCTCCCTCCTAGTACTAGGGATGGAACCCGAATTTTGTACATGCTGGACAAGTGCTATAGCCATAACTTGCACCTCCAGCCTCTAGATAGTCCTTCTTAAGGGAGAAAGATCTTGGCACCCGTTACTTTTGGCTGGATAAGGACAACAGGTTTTTTTGTTTCTGTTTTGTTTGTTTTGTTTTTGTTTTGTTTTTGTTGTTGTTGTTGTTTAGCTATTTTAATGTTTAAAGCATTTAAGGAGGATAGGTAGATCACTGAAGAACCAGGCTGATAATGATCTTGTGAGATCATCTTCCTGACCCTTTCAGTGCCAGGGACTTGACCTTAAAGCTTTAAGAGACTGAGTGGTCACCCAACACAACTTGCCCCAGTGATTCTATAGAATGTACCAGGGTACCAAGTTCTCATCTTAAGCGATTCCTCTTTCTCAAAGATATTTATCCATGCTCTGTGGATATTTGGAGGTATACAGAAGTCAAGAGCTCTGGGATGATCTTTTGAGAACACTTAAGGAGTAAAGGGAGGCAAAAGGAGTGTGTTTGGATGAGAAATACCCCTCATAGGCTCAGGTATTTGAATACTTGATCCCCAGTTGGCAGTGCTGTTTGGGAAGGTTTAGAAGGCACGGCCATGCTAGAGGAAGTATGAATCTAAGGGTATGTTTTGAGCTTTTGTAGCATTGCTTTAATTCCAGTTCCCTTTCTCTGTTTCATGCTTGTGTTAAAGATGTGCACTCTCAGTTCCCTGCTCCTGCTGCTGTGCCTGCCACCCTCTGCTATGCTTACTTCCTAGGATGGATGCATCCCTTTGAACCGATAAATCAAAGTAAACTCTGTTTTCTATAATTTGGATTGGTCCTGTTAGTTTCTCACAGCCACAGACACGAAGTAACTAATACAGCTCTATCTGGTAGTAAGGCCACTCACTATCTTCCATGAAGGGATAGCAGCAAGTTAAAGGCCCACCACTCACTCTGTTACAATGTGGCTTTGGATAAGTTACTTACAATTCTCCCATCTTGTGTTGATTTTAAGGTGAGGGGTTCTCAGGGCTGATTTAAAACTGGCCTTGGTATTAGATGAGGTCATCCACACTGAAGGACTAACACATATGGTTCTAGCTGGGCAATTTTTCTCATGTTTCTAATAGACATGAATTAAACCTCACTCTCTAGTGAATTTAGACCAGTCCAAAATGCTGTTCCTGGAAATACGTAAGACTGTTAAGAGAACTTTGAAGAGTCCCTCTTCAATGTATACTTTTGGCCTCTCAACTGTAGGAATTATGTTTATAATCTTGGACTTACCTTCATCTGTAGAAGTAGTGTCCAAACTTTTGTACAAATTGCACATTTCTTTGTATTTTGAGAGTCTTAAGCCACAACTACTTGGTCTCTCAAGGGGACTCTGATGCTGAGGAATGTTCCTTTGGGAACTTGCTAATGATGGGCTCTGGCTGAAGCGTATGAAGAACTGGTGATTTGGATGGCATGAGAGGGGAAGCTTTCTGAGAAACAAGGGTCACATCAGAGCTTCAGCATCAGGAGCTCTGGCTGCCAGAGTCCTCTCATGTGTTTAGTCACAAGTGTGACAATGACATCATCAAGTAATGTCTTTCAAATTAGCTGGCTGAAAGCGACCATAATTGAATTCAAGTGTTCCAGACTTTGGAGGGTGTGACCTCTTGTGTCTGCACAGATGTGTTGGGAAAGTGAGGTCTGAAGACAACAGATCATTTCTGTGTCTGGTTCAGTGCTAGTCACCTTGAATGACTTTGATTATACGTCAGAATGGGATCAATGCAAGACTGTACTCATCATACACGATGCAGACAAATACATACACATTATGTAAGCTTAAACGATGCTTCCAGCCATAGTAAAACCGTGCTTGTGTATGACAGACAAATGTCCAATTACAACTACGCTATCTGCTACAGTTAAGGCCTGCTTTAGTTGTAGGTGAATAATTGGGTCCCAAACTGCTTTTAGGATGAAAACTTTCTCTCTTTCTCTCTCTCTGCGATTAATGATTATTTTAACCAAGGAATAAAAATAATAAAGTAATGACTTACCAGAGTCAAGTGGGAAATAGAAGTAACATTGAGAGTCAGACACCTTTTTACATGCTTCAACTGTTTTCTGAGCCCAGAGAGAATACTTGAGTAGTTTCTTCAAATTCTTCATTTAGCATCTGAAAAAAAAATCATTAATCTGTTCAGTAAGAAATGATGCTGTAGCAATGTATTAATCTCTCTCTTTCTCTCTTTCTCTCTTTCTTTCTTTCTCTCTTTCTTTCTTTCTTTCTTTCTTTCTTTCTTTCTTTCTTTCTTTCTTTCTTTCTCTCCTTCCATTTCCCCTATCTTTGTAAGTCTGACCATTCAATCAAGCAGGGTTTTTTTTTGTTTTTTTTTGTTTTTGTTTTTGTTTTTTTTTTTGTGGCAAACTTGCCACTAAAGACAGGTTTTAATAATATTTTTCCTTGTATTAATATAATGGTTACAACTGGTTTAATATTTTTGTGATACTCTAGAAATATGTTATTTTCAAGATAACTTTCCACTAACCTACCCGGTCAGCATCCCTGATCCATAGATTGAGAACCACAGCCTTAAAGGCATCGAGAAGAAAATCAGCTTGTGGATCAGCTGACGCCATTCTCGGTCTCCAAAACTGACACCTGTCTCTTAAGCTTGGAGGCCCCCTCAAGAACTGTTCCTAGGTGCTCAATATTTGGTGAGGGAATAAAAGAAGTTCCTGAAATCTTGCAGAGGAAAAGACAGTTCCTTGTCTCTCTCTTCACCTCCCTGTCTACTGGTAACTGCTGAGCAGGAGACGATGCCACGAAGAGGAAGAAGGAGAGCCAGAGACACTTCAGGGAGGATGGCAAGAAATACGCAGATCTTGGAATTAAGTGGTTCTTACCATTCTCTTCAGAAGCTCCCTCTCTCTACAGATTAAGGAAAAGTCCTTGAAGCTCTTCCAGTGACTAAGTCTGGTGGAAGTTCATCTCACATGCTTCATAGACTGGATTATGTAGACCAAAGGTCAAATCCTTTCACCTGTCCATGGATACAAATGTTAACATAACACATCCTAAAAATGAAGCATGCACTTTGCAGCGCTGGGTCTTCGGAGTGACTGGTCCTCTCCATGAAGTCATTTAAAGCATCATGGCACCCTTACAACGCACCCAAAGCATCATGCTCAAGGGTTCATTCACCTGTTTCTCATCATCTCAGTATTTTTTCAGAATATCACCTTTAAACAGAGCAAAATGCCACCATTGACTTTCATTTCTTTCACTGATCTGTTTCCTGTGAGACCTAGTGTTTCCATGTGAAAATTATTTCCTGAGACTATGGTAGATTTTCATGAATGCCCAGATATTTGTTTGAGTATCTAGTATGTGCTGATCACTTTGCCTGGCGTTGAGGTAATGATTGTAAGGAAGATATTCTTCTGTTCTCACAAAGTGTGTAAGAGAGCTTATTTACTTGTCTCGATGTCCCTTCAAAGTGGCTGTCACAGTCACTTTAGAGAAGAATGAGTTAGCTCAGGGTGCAGCAGCTAGCTGTGGTGAATCTAAGGTGCACATCAGTTTACCCAACTCTGAGCTCCCAGTTATTTTGCTTAATATAACATTTTTTATTAATTCCTTGAGAACTTTTTACACACATACAATGTATTTTGATCACATTCACTCTTCAACTCCTTCTAGATCCACTCCCTGCTTTTCCACCTCCACCCCAACTTTGAGTCCTCTTTTTAAAAAGTAACCGAGTGAGTTCAGTTTGTGTTCCATATAAACTCATGGGTGTGGGGTATCCACTGGGGCATGGCCCACCTATCAGGAGTCACATTCATGAAGAAAATGAACTATCTCAGAAACATTCCTATGATAATGTATAAAAGAAAGTCCTTAATTTGCCTTATGGTTTTACAGCTGAAACCTCATACCTTTATCTATAACCATGAAGCAGAGAGAAAGAAAGAGAGAGAGAGAGAGGGAGAGAGAGAGAGAGAGAGAGAGGGGCAGAGGCAGAGGCAGACAGAGACAGAGAGAGACAGACAGACTCTGGGAACTGCATGAACCTTTTGAAACCTCAGTGACACACCTCCTCCTCCAAGGCCACGCCTCCTAATCTTTCCCAAACAGGTCTACCAACTGGGGACAAAGTATTCAGACATATGAGCCAGTGGGACCATTCTAATTCAAACCACCATATGGACATTCCCTCCTCCAGAAGTCATCAACTGTCAATAGCTCCTCAGCTGGGGGTGGGGCTCATGAATGCCCTGCCCCTCTGGAATGTTAACCGGCAAACAACCACAGATGCTTTGAGTTTGTGACTGCAAAGGTCCTGTCATGTTCAAAAGACACTATTTCACTCCAGAGCTCCCTGACGTCTGACTAGTCCCTTCATTGTGGGCACAGGGCAGATATAAATACCCCATTTGTGTCAGCATACTCCACAGACAACTTCGTGTCCTTTGGCCAGATGTGACTTTCTTCACTAGCCACTGTCCACTGTGGAAAGAAACCAATGATGTCTGAGAGATACACTCATATTTGATATGAATTCAGAGGTCACCTTGATATTAGGTCAACATAGCAAAGTAACAGTAGTGGGTTCATCCCTTAGGAAGAGTTTAATACCATGCCTATCAGCACAGTAATAGTATGGGTTTATACCTGGGGTGTATGAGCTCCTCAGCCATGGGTTCTTGGCCAGATTTAAAGGAGTAGGCATGCATTTCCTCCTTTGTACCAGTAGGCTTTAAGTCCTTTCGGAAAGTATTACTTCATAACACTCCTACCACCACTGGACTCATGGGAATATCTCACTACCCTGGAAATTATTAGAGCTCACAGTGTTTACAGCTTGGAAAGACTGTTGGTGTTTTCCCCTCTCCTGCCCCAGCAGCCTACATAGCACCTTCTGGTAGTGAGAAAGCTAGCTATCAGAAAGTTTCCTTGTTAGAGTCCATTTGATCTCTCCATGTCCTGTGACCAAGGTGTTTGTGTATTCAGCAATAGGTTTGTACCATCAACATCTGCTGGGGTGCCCAAGACAGTGGCCTGTATTCTTTTGTGGGTCCCCAGGATGACCCTCCCCAACAACCTGAGGGGAGGTATCCCACAACGGGCCCTGGGCTCTTGGTTTTAAAGCCCTTGATTTTAATATTGGTCTGTCTTTTCCCTCTGCTAATCACCATAAGAACACACTACTAGGTGAGTCTAAAAGGGTTTCAATGAGGAGAGACTCATTCTGACTGTGGAAAGTACCATGGATGGGCTGAGATATTAGCCTGGGTGGTAAGGTGAGAGTGGGCGGAACCCTAGCCTTTATCTTTCTTTGCTTCCTGACGGTGGATATTATGTGATGAACTGCCTCGCACCTCTACCCCATGACTTCTCGCTACGATAGGCTGTCTCCTCTCAACTGTAAGCTGAAAGATGCCTACCCCACCCTGTGTTGCTTCTCCTCAGGAATTTGGGCACAGGAATGAGGACAATAATGGGTTTATCTCCTTTATTCTCCAAATGGCTAGTTTTACAAGACATTTTAGATCTGGGTTATCCAGCGAATGAGGTTCTGGAATCTAATGTACATGGGAGGAATACTTTTCCAAATTACTTGTCAATCTGAAGCTCCAGCGTCCCAAGTCACTCAGGTAATACAGGAAGCATAGAACAAAGGGGTAAAGCCTGAGGGCTTGTTTCTTGTTGCAAATGTCCTCTATGGGTTTTCTATGCTATGGGAAACAGTTTTTTTTTTTTTTTTTAAATGAGATTTGTTCTGACAGTGCTAAGCCTGTAGTTTGAAAACGTTGTAAAATAAGCATATGCGAAATTATTTTTAAAAACCTGAAAGTATTTTTCCACTCAAGTCTCGAGAACCTTTAAAAGACATATTTTATAGGATCCCAAATGTGCTTTATAATTCAGACCATAGGCAACAAACATTCTAGGATATACTTCCTTTGTATTCCGTTTGGTTAGCTAAAGGTTATTTTTCAATAAGTATGTGTAAGAACATTGGTTATGTGCTTGTTTGTAATGGACATTCAGTTCAATTTATTTCTTATAATTATTAGGAATATTTTACATGTAAAACAGAATGTTATATGCTAGAAAGAATCAGTCCACATTCAAAGAAATAAACAGTGACTTCGGGGGACCTGGGTAGCTCATGTATTAGGCGAATCTCAAACTCAATAAGCAAGGATTCTGTGTAGCTAGAAGGCTTTTTGGGGGTGTCTGACTGTAACAGAGACAGGCCATAGAAGTGACTAGGGCAAGCACCAAGCTTTGAAGGGTTGCAAGCTAAGGGAGGAAGAGGGCACAGGCTGACCAGCTGACAGTGTGCACTGTACACTGCATGATAGTTTATGCTGTCTGTTCCCAAAGAAAATGGAGGGAAGTCAGAGACTATAGATAGACTGTGAAACATTCTGTTCTTTGTGCAAAGAAATACTGTGGGAGGAGGAAGAGAGGAAGACAAGGTGAGGATGGATAAGAAGAAGCAGAAAGAGGAAAAGGGGGAAGAGCAGGAGGAAAAAGAGAATTCTGGCCCAGTTTTCATTCCCTATGGAAATGTTTTCAACAACACGGAAACTCATTCTGGGAGGAAGAGATGAAGAAATACTCACAAGCAGTCGAGATTTTGCCCCTCAGTAGTTCTGACTGTCCACAACTTCTGCAGAGCTTCAGGCAAATTGTATATGACCAGAAAGGCCAGGTGCCTGGCACTGCCCTTAGTTGGGTTTCTGAAGACTAACTCATCCTGTGTTAAGCAGAGCTGAGGCCATTCCAAGGTCTCAGGTACCACTTTCCCATGATCACACACGTATTGGATTTTTAGGCCCCAGTAGATTGGCCCTACTTGGAGTCACCAAAGCCTGCAGAGTTAACTAAGTCAGAAAGTTTTAACCTCTTCTATCTCCTGGATTGCAGTAAGACTGGCGTTTGGAAGAGCCCAGATAAGTTAAATGGGTAGATGTGGAACCTCAGTGTTGGAAAGTAGAGATGGGTTGTGTTAATCGTAGAAACTCCCAAAGAATTCTCTGAACCTGGTGAGCTGCATTAAGTCTGATTTGAGGACTATGCTCTAGTCCTAGCTGGAGTCAGTTATGTGACCAAGGGTGAGCCAGATGTGGAATGAGAGAAAGGAGAGATGCCATCCATGTGGAGTGAAGCAGGGATCTGGTGCTGCTAAGACAAGAATCCCTTTGCTGGGTATTTTTTGAAAACAAAGCAAAATGCTGTCATAACACCCTGTTGCTTTCCCAAAATCTTTCCCCTGTCAAACCTAATGTTTACAACGGGCAAGTTTTCCCGACATTTCTCAGAAAACTCCCCTCCCCCATCCCCCCAGAAAAACCTATCAAGAAATAGGAACAAGGGGGGAGAAAAAGTATAATTCTCCTTTGAGAATTAGAGCTTAATCATCGGCATAGTCACAAGACTGATTAAAAAGCTCTCGGCATCAAATGATGTGAAAGATCGGGAAATGTTAACGCCTGGACTCTGTGGTGACATCGTGGCGTTAGCAATGCGCTTAGGAGCACAGAGGGAAAATGGCCTAGCCTCTGAGCTAACTTTGCATGTGGCTGAAGTCATTATGAACATGTGTTCTTGCTGCTATGTTGGATTGCTCCAAGCATATGAAGCTGTTTGTCAGTAGCCATGTATTTTCTACAGACCACAGTTCTTTGTAAGTCCTGTTAACATGGGCTTTCTGTTCACTAAACAGTCGTTTAGATATATCTGTCTTGAGTAAAGTATGTAGAAATGTTGAAAGTGTCTTAAGGATGGTTTATGACTTGAAGAATTCCAGGGACTTTCCCACAATTCTGGGCTCACAGCAGAAATTCTCACTAGTATCTTTTAGGAACCCAGAAGGACTGCTCCGTCCCGTTTCTGGTCTTCCTGTAAACGATCTGCAGTCCTCAAGATGGAGACCAACGTATTTCATACTATGGTCCTGACTCAGAAAATGTTTTTCTTTTAGATGAACCTGAAACCTGTATGAACAGCCGGATACTTTAGACATAAGTGTCTTAGTCATTTAACAGAGTGGAGGGATTATTTAATTCATTGTTCTAAGCTTTAATTTAAAATCAGTTCCCAGGATAAATTTGAATGTGTCTCTGTCCGAGTCTCTGTCCGAGTGTGTGCTCATGGACACCCATGTTCTGTGTGGCCAAAGTCAGCCAGCATTCTCTCCATAAGAAATAAGGGAGTCAGTGTTGCTTCATTTGTATTTGTGTATTGATTTCCCTGTGGCTCTGAGCCACAGCGTGGAGTTTCACCATGTAAATTTTAAACATTAAAACCATGGGGGGATTGTGTTGGCTTATCTCTATGATCTGATTATAATGCTCCCATGAGAAGCGGAACATTTATCACATGTCATTGCTTTGGACTGGGCTTAGACCACAGCTTTATTAAAGGGTTTTTATTAAATAGACTTTAGTTTGGACATAAAACAATTTTGTTTGCTCAAATCTCATTTGTTCAGAAGGCGCATCCCATATTTCTAGTTAACATTTTGAGGTCAAATCTTGTGCGAGAAAGTGAAAGCTTGAATCACCGCACATTTATAAACAGTGGTTGACTTTCCCTGAAGAGCTTCGAAAACATATTGGTTCCTTTGTGTATTTTAGAGCTGGGAGGTAGGCAGGGTGAACGTTTGCCTCCTGTAGAACAGGAAGACATTCCCGTGTTTAAGTCGGTGTTTGGATCAGGTGTTGTGTGAGTTTATAATTACTATAACAAGTACCGGAAACAAGACCTTACCAACTGAAAATGTTTTGACTCACGGTTTTAGAAATTTTAGCTGATGGTTGGCTGGCTGCCCTGGTTGGGAGCCCGTCTTAAGGTACCACCTTATAATGGGGAGCACACAGTGGAAAGGGGCATTTATCTCATGACTCAGGACTGAAAAGGAATACATTAATTGGGGGCTGGAGGACTAGCACTGTCATGAAAATGCTTCATTAGAACCCAAGTTTCATCCTTGGCATCCGTGTGAAATGCTGGGTGTGGCAGTGCATGCCTGTAATTCTAGCCCTGGGAAGGCAGAAACAGGAGGATGCTGGGAGCTTACTGGATAACCAATTTAGTCGAATCCATGAATTCCAGGTTCAGAGAGAAGTACTGTCTCAAAAAATAAGATGAAGAGTGATTGAGGAAGATACCCAATGTCAATCTCTGACCGAATGCACACATACTATGCACATGCACCTTCAGACTTTCACACACATACGAACACACACAATAAACAAGTACAGTGGAAGTCGGCGTTCACTTGTCTTTTGATATCATCAAGCCAATGCACCATTCAAAGCTATAGCCTGCTTATTTATTCGGGATTTGCAATAATTTACTGTGGTGTGAGATTTCAGTATTATTCAGTCTTTATATTATGTAAGAGCCAATAATTAAAATTTTAGAAGATAATCATCATGGTTAAAGCTAGTCAAAGTGTCTCTAAGTAAGGAAGGATTTTAGGACAGAAATGACAGTAAAGAATTTTCCCACAACTTCGTATTATTACAAAGGAATTAAACTATTACAGCCGCAATTAATGTTCTCTCTTTTGGCATGTGTATGTACATGTGTATGTGTGCACATCTGCATGTACAGTGTGGAAGCCTACACTGCCACAGCCAGCTTTTCATGTTGAGAAGCTTGCTCCCTGGTTCACCTGTACTCTCTTAAACACTGGGATTACAAGCCGGCTGCCACACCCACTGGTATTTAGGATCTGAATGGCTAGAGATTCGAACTCCAGTCTTCATGCTTAAGTAGTAATCGCCTGACCCACTGAACCATCTCCTAATTGAACGTACAATTAGGCAAAGTCAAGTTTTTAAGTTAATAGGAACAGATTTTTAGTAAGCAATCTATTTTAAATTGTTAAATATTCATTAAATATAAAATTATATATCATATAATATACCATGTATGGTATATAAATATATGTGTATATACATAAAATATTAAATATTTATTACTTTTTATAACATAGCTTTAAAAAATTAAGATTGCTTCATGTCTACAAAACCAAGATGGTAATTCTTGGTAGATGCCAAGCTGAGACTGGTGGGTGGTGAAGCTACAATTGATGAAGGACTTTAAATTCCTAAGGCAGTGGAGGAAAAAGCTCAGACCGTCTTTGGGTTAAGGTGGAGAGAGGCTGAACAAGCACGCCACTTTCTCCAGTTCTATATTTCAGGCAGAACCGGACTGAACTGATTTGAGCTCCTCACATATCAGAGTCAGTGAAGTTACATTGTTTCTAAGGAAACTATTTGTCCTGCTGCGTATCTTTTGTTTAGAAATGCTAGTATGTGATCTAAGTCATTGTCATCTTTTAAATTCTGTTGAACAATACAAAAAAAATACCATAAAGAGCCATGAACAACCATTCTCATAAGAAGAAGAATAGGTGTGGAAATTTATGGTAGTAAGACACAGTTAATGTATGTATGCATGCTGATAGATAAAAAACAAAAGTTACACTCACGTATCTATGCTTATAAATAACTCATTCCAACTATGAAAAAATTCCAAAGGACATTTATTGGAGTTTCATATATTGTAACCATTTTTTGAAGACAGAGAATGATACAGATTTAAATTAACTGGACACTCATTTGAAAAGAGACATTCTCTGCTCTGTATAGGTAGATAGGAACAAAAAACATACACTCTGCATCGAGGGGGACCGTCGGCCACCTTGAACTCCTTTGAGAATTATGAAAGTTGTGAAATCAACAGAGAAACAAAGAAAGGTTCAGCAGACCTAAGAGACAGGGGGACGTACCTCATTTTCTCGTTGCAGGGAAGGAATGGTACAACTATACATAATGGTATTTGTTAAACCAGAAAGGTACGGGAAGCTTCACTTAATCTGCGATTCTGTGGAGGTGCCCCGCTAGGGGTGGGAAGAGACATGGCGCCTTCAAGTCAAGAGAATCTGTGTGTGGTCAAAGATGAAGACGTAAGAGCCCGTTCCCATTGGCTGTATGGGAAGTCCTTCACTTGGGAGGCCAGTGGGAGCACCAATCGGTGCCTACAGAGGCATTTCCAAGGCAAGCAATGTTTCTCAGGAGGAGTCAGGCATCCAGGCTTACAGTCCCTTCTCTCCCAATTCATTGCTCCTGGCTATAAATCCAAGTGTGACTGAGTTGGCAGCTCAAGAATAGCACAGTAAAAAAGGGAAAGAACTTTGAATTCCTTGTATTTGAATTTCTTTGAATTCTCTTGTACGCCAGAAAGCCCATTACAAACCGTATTATAGAAAAGAGAATGCAGTGAGCATTAAATATTTTGAATGTTTGAATTGAATAAAATGAAAATATTTTAATACTATCAGATATGATCTGAATAAATGTTATCGAAGTTTTTAATTATGAATATTTTCAATGACTGCATAGCATAGGGCTCATGTGTTTTCTCTGTCTCCCATAATTTCTTCACTAGGTTATGAGACGTGTGTGTGTGTGTGTGTCTGTGTGTGTGTGTTTCCTAGACTACAATGATATGAGGAGGCTCTACCATATACTCCTACTGCCACGAGTTGGGACCACGCTTTCTCCTCCACAGTGAACTAAAATGTCTCAAGCCACTGAAGCTATTTATATTATTTATTAACTCTGCAGATAACTTTAGGTGGGCATTTGGTTTCACAGTTCCGTGACTCTTCATTGAGAACAACTACAACAGATATTTTCCAAGGTTTGCTGCTTTCATGCGAAGGCTTATGCGTGGTACTAAGAAAAAAGTGCAGGAGAACCGTGCAAAGTGCGTGGACGATGCTCTGGTTGGCCCTGCCTTTGGGACTGCTTGCAACTCAGCCTTGCTATGAGCTTGTGGATGGTCGCTGAGTATGGTTGTCTCACTCTGTGTAGAACATGGATAGGAAGAGGAAAAGAACAGTCATATTCAGCACACCGGCATTCAGAGGAATTACTTTATTCTCTGCTTGGGGAAGAATCTGATGAGAAACTCTATTTTCTTAATAGATTTTTCATAGTATAGTTCAAAAGATTTCATTTTCTCCATTTTTATTTATCTGAAATGATAATAATTATTTGTTTCGTCTTATTTCAATAATATTTAATAAACATTTTATTTCTTATTTTAATAACATTTATTATTTAATTTAATATAATTAAGCATTTAATATTAATAGTATCTATTTTATATTAGTATTATTTTATATATTATATATTACATGTAATATATAATATATAAAATAAGATGAATACTATTTTATTTATTATATTATGTGTTTTTAATCCCCTGCCCATCATTTTGATCCATATGAAAATGTACAAGTTCCATTCTTTACCACTGTGAGTTAGCTGTTAGTGACCTTTTTCCAAGTCTCATTTATTGACTAAAATTTTGCAGATTCTAACTCATGGTGGAAATTTGTCTAAACTATAAACTTGATTTTCCTTCAATTTATTAATGTTTTAGCATATTTCATAAGGCCCTATCCTTGTCTGTTTCACTATTTAGCTTTGGCTTTGTCGTCTCTATTGTATTTATTATGAATAGAATAATTCTAGCACCTAAAACAGAAATCATGGGTAGAGCAGAGAGACATAGGTTCCAGCCATATGGCAGAATTAACACCCAGAGAACAAATGGTGTGATCCCGATATCAGTGGGATAGACCGTCATTTGTATAGTTAATACATCAAAACCTCTCTCTTGGATAATATCAAAGATCTTACTAAAGGCATTATTTGGAGTGCAGCCCGGATCAACCAGGAGCACGGATACAATACACACAGTCAGCCGCAACGTTCACCCTTCTTCTGAAATAAGGAATAGGAAAAGCAAAGGGTAGGTGAGGTCACAATGCTTTCAGCTATCCTTGGGACATTGGTAAGGGAGGCTCTGACCGGAAGTCTAGGATGTGTACCTTCCACCCTCAAAACGGAGAACGAAGCAAAGATAACAATGGGAACTCTGTTTTGTTTTGTCTGATTTATTTGTTTTGTTTTTGAGACAGAATCAGTGCCATCCAGCCTAGGCTGGAATCAATCAAACTTACTATGTAGCCAAGATTAGATGCCATTCCTCATCCTCCTGCCTCAGGATTCTGAGCGTTGGGTCTGTGGATAAGGATTGCCACACTGTTTCGATGTGGCAAGAGAAGCCCTGGGTGTAGATGAGCTTAGAGAAATCAGAGAAAGGGAGCCTAAGGAACTTCAACATCAAATACTACACAGAGAAGAGGTCCCAGATGGGCTGTAAAGCAGAGAGGGAGGAAGGGGTTGGGAAAACTGGGCACCACAGAGCACAGGAAATAGGGTTCAGGGAGGTGTAATGGTTGGCAGCGTCAGAACTTGCTGAGATGGTCAGAAGAAAGGGGGTTCAACAATATCCAATGAGTTTGATGGAAAAACGCCACAATTGGTCATGCCTCTTGGCCCAGAAATTCCGATTTCACAAATCTGTCCTGAAAGAAACCAATGTGGTGAAATGCCTATATCAAAGTGGTTTTTTTTCCTTAACTTTCTCATTGCAAAATGTATGATCATTGCAAAATGTATCAATAATTAATAATAACAGAAACCAAATGTTCAAACTTAAGAATTCTTTTAAAATCATTGTATCACGGCAATTTAAATTATATTTTTGAAAACTATTGAATGGCACATAAAATACAGATAAATACATTAAAACATTAATGGTATTCTGATAGTTGGGATTGGGAATGATTTTATGGTCTCCTCATGCTTGTCTGTGTCTTCTGAATTTTTCTATAATGAGCATATTTAATTTTATAGTCCAGAGAAAACAATGTTATCTTCCCCTAGCCCCCAAAGTGCAAGGGTACAGCCTTGACCAGGCACAATAGGTGTCCATTGGGTTCTTTATGACAGGCTAAGAATAGAACCCAAGCCACGGAGAGAAGGATGGGTTCCAAGAACCCAGTGCCAGTTTACATAGTATGTGATTTGTAATGTTTGTTGAAAGGGAATGCCAGCTGGAATCTTCTGGAGTCTTTCTGTATGTCCCTGCGCCTTCTGTCTACGTGAGGACTGCTTTGTTTACTGTTCTGAAGGGTGAGGGACAGTTCTCCCAACGCTTCCAGCTCTCACTGATGACTGAAATCTTCCTTGTTTGCTTTGTTTCAGAACACAAACAAGAGAGCTCCCTTGACCTCAAAAATGCAGGGGTGTGTGGAAACTGAGTCTTACTGGTGAAAGTTGGTGTTCAGGAAGTAGGACCCAGGGCGTCATCGCTGGGGCGGGGGGAGGCGTGCAGGAGATGAGAAATGTTCTCTTGTATTGTTACAGCATAATGATGAATTGGCTTTGCTTTTCCAAAACCAGGCTTCGGCTCCTCTGTTCACCCCTATTATCTGCCGTGGTCTCCAAAGGCACATTACCATATTAATTCATTGTGCTATACAAATTTGGTCAACTAAATGAGCTTACCTTATGCCCTCTTAATGGCATTGCTTTTAATGTTGGCTTCACGGGATACATTTAACAAAACAGATGTGTCAAGGAAATGTATTTAAACTCAATTTGGTTTTAAAATGTCTAGTGGCTTCTCTAATGATCCAGGTATCAAAGAAAAAAAATGTTAGAGGTAACAAACACACCGTGATAAATGTAGAGTATAAATGTTGAAACATCCCCAATGCCCAGGGTGATCAGATACATTTTGTAGGAAACGTCAGCACTACAAACGTACCATCCCCAGAGCTGAAGCCCAATCCATCCTTTGCACAAAAGGTATCACATGATATTTAGAAGAGATGGCTTGAATGTGAGACCAAGATTTAATTGCATGTCATAATCACTGCCGTCCACTGACCTAGTAATACAGCTCGAAGAAAAAAACACGTGCTAATGGTGTGAGTGCTGAGTGAACTGTGTCACTCACTCCCGTGTGTAATCTGAGCCTCTCAGAACAGCAGAAAGAGGGGTTGAGAGCCTTATGGGCTAGGGCCACAATTTTATTTCATCGTTTTCTTTTCTTTCTTTCTTTCTTTCTTTCTTTCTTTCTTTCTTTTTTTTTTTTTTTTTTTGCTCATGAAATCCTCCAGGAATACCCTGGATTCTTTTTTTTAAAATAATTTATTTTTTCTCAAATTGTAATTCATTCACACAGGGGTTATTAACACAGAAAGGCAGGATGTGGGGAAGGGAATGACACTGGAGCATGGGTGTTCAGGGGGAATACAGATATCTTCAGAACTGGGTATCGGCTGGGTGAAGGTTCAGGCGACAAGTCACTATGACTCTGCCTATGACTCGCGTGTCCTTATCTAAGTTGGTATTGTCTGCCCAGGCTACCTATTTACAAGGTCTATGACTACTCAGGCTTGTAAATTTCTACAAAAGCTGCCTGTTTACATTAGCTTATAGCCATCTGTTTCAATGTTTTTCCACTGAGACCCAAGACTTGGTGTTAGTATACATGTATGACAGGCCTATTGCTGATTTTAGGCCTATGGCTGATTTTAGGCCTTCAGTGTGTAAGCAGGGCTGCCCCTGACATCTGCTCCCTTCTCTAAGTATGGAAGGGCTGTGGCAATTCTAAACTTGCGAAGGCGGGGATAGAGGCCTGTCCTCCAGTATTTGAAGGGAACTTTGTAATGGCTCCAGTCCCCCGTCGTTGTCCAGTGAGGCATGAGGGCCATACCCGTCCCAATGTCTTTTTCCTGGAGAGGGGATACTTTTGACATCAACCCCTATGCAGTCAGGCTTGTCCCTCAGGGAACCCAGAGAGATATTTTTATCTTTTATTTATATTCCCTTGCAGTGCTTAGCCTCGAAGCCTAAGCAAGAATTCAGATTGCCTGTCAGAGGGGGTTCTGGGTGGCCCCTCTCTGCTTGGTCTAGGGGCAGAAGTTCCCCCATTTTGGTTGGGTGGAGATGGGTTTTGGAAACACCCTGTATAAAGTAATAACCTCATCTTGAGTCTTGTGGTCCTCTATAGCTAACTTATGATAATGTATCTAGTAGGTTTTGCTACCAAATTATTTATCTGTTGTAATCACAGAGTTAGTCCGCCTATTTGAGGGCCAGGGACCAGCAGAAAAAAGCAAAAAGAACCCAAATAATGATCCCAAGATGGGAGGAAATAGTGTTGACAACCTTGGAGAGACTGAAAACCAATTCTTGTACCAGCATTCATCTGTCTCTTTCTCTCTCTGATTTTTCTTAGGGCCTTCACTACCTGTTTCATGCTCTCTTTAACCCTCCTTGTCTTGTCTATGTAATGGCACCTTCTTCTTTAAGGGCTGTACACAATCTAGAGCTGTACACAGCCTTTTCTATTGTAATAGAGTAAATCAAGTCCAATAAGGATCTTTGCGATTTTAGGAGGTCTCTTCAGACGGCAAAACGAGGGATTTCTTCAGATTGGTGATGTCAATCTCTAGCTGTTTGATGTTCTTGTCAGTGGCCCTTCAAAGCTCTGAGTAGTATAAGTTCGGAGGCCAGCATCTGGATTAGAACTTCTAACAGCAGACATCACGGGTAGTTCATTTTTACCTGGGATGTTGCCTGAGTTAAAGCTCCTGGGAGTCCCTCTTTCTCTCGGTTTTCTGGGGTTGGGTACAGAGCTGCCGCCTGTGACCTGCGCTATGCTCGGGCCCCTATTTCATCATTTTCTTAGCTGACTAATCATGACAGAATTTGTGAATGTAGGCTTCAATCTTCTTGTTTGTAAAGTGGAAATAGTAATTCACCTAGAATTGTGAAGTCTTAACAATCAAACAGGGACAGTAACTTGCAAGTAGTAGTGTTTCATTAAGTAAATATACTCATTAATTAGTAGTATATGCTTATGATATATGTATATGTATATGTATATGTATATGTATGTTTATTTAAGTATATGGTCTATAAAAATTTCTCTACCTGTTAATAATTATTTGATTTCCTTGGATTATTAAATCAATAACTGAATCTAAATACTCTGTGCCTAGATTGGCTTTGGGTTAGCTTTTGACATTCAAAATAGACTGGCCTCTGAAGCACCATCTGATCATCTCTCCCAGTGTGATACTCAGATGGATTGCTGGCCCAGAAGGCAGTCTTAGCCAACAGCCTGTTCTCAAAACCAGCCAAGAGCATTAGTCTGGGCTTGATATTTTGATCCAGTGGTTACATACTCACAAAAGAACTGCCCCTGCTTTGCAAAATAACAGATGTGTGTGTGTGTGTGTGTGTGTGTGTGTGTGTGTGTTTAATGACATAATTGGCATCATCTCATGGAAGTCTACGCTGACTAAGAAACAATGCTCCACAGTGTCTGGCTTTTCTGTGACACAGTGGATAGGTCAAAGATGGGCAATTTACATTCTTAATTTCATATTTGCCACAACTCCTTCCATGCCTACTATTCCAGGTTGCTGTCTCTATGCTTTGCCATTTAATCAAGGGTTATCTCCTAACTCTGCACTAAACTATACCATTTACCTATCTACTAATGTCTATATAGTTGCATTCTCTGAACCTTCTTCCTGGGGCTGACCTCACACTAGGAACCAGCCCTCACAGGAACCCTACTAGCCTCTTTACGTGCCGTTCACTTCTTTCTAGCCCTTAAATGATAGATAAATTCTAAAATTTTTCTCATATGGTTGGGAGGCTAAGTATGGAAGGTAATTAAGCAATATCTAATAAAATTAAATGTATAGGACATTTAATCCGAGAGTTTCATTTCAAAGTATTTGCCTTATACGTACACTGCACATGTATAAAGTACTTCATTCACAAGCATATTCACTAAAATATTATATTGATGTGACTTCCCTGGATAGACATTAAAATCTAAACGTTTGTTAGTGGTTGTATTCATATGGCCTATATATGTGAGCAAAATTATGGAGTCAGTATAAGCAACTGTTTGTGTTTATTGATGAAAGATGACCTCAAAATACATTTCACATGTAAGAGAAGGAAAGCCAAGATAGAGTAGAATCTATAGAGTGGGCAAAGCTTTCTAAGGAAAATGATATATTATTATCTGTAAACCACAGACAATCTCCAAGGTGACCCAAGAGAACTTAGAAACTATGGTCACCTGAAAGGGGTGGAGGCTGGGTAATTATAGGACAAACGCCTTGTATGTAGTAGCATTGAAGCAAGTTTATCTACATACTCACATTATATTATTTACAACTGTATTTTATTACTGTATATGCAATGTGTGATATAAGTATACAGTCTTTACATCGTCACTTTGCCTAGCAAATGGACATTTAATCTTTCTGGTGTCTTTGCCAGGAATCTCTCCCTTGATTTCATAGCAGTGTGACAGCCGTGGCTGGAAGTAATACCCCGCTCTTTGTGGGACTGCTCGAACAATGACCGACCCATGAAACTGAATTTCCTCAGGAATCTCATGTCCCTTTCCCCTAGGAAAGGCATTAGTGCCAGCCAGAGGGAGCACTTGTCTCCAGAGAAAGCAAATACACACACTTCTGACAACTTGTGGACCAGTTTGCAGGGGAGACTGGAGCTGGGGCTACGATGGGTCAGTGATGGGAGGACCACACCTTGGCTAGGACTTCTTCATTGTACATCCTTGTTGCCCTCTTTTAAAACCCAACCCTCATGTCAATGCTTGAAGTATCACTCGTCCCCTTTATTTTTCCTCTTCCCAGTGTAGCCCCATTGAATAAGTCTCCCTTTTCTGCCTTTTGGTTATTAACCTTCTTTCTAACTGGCCTACTGAGGATGTATAGTAGGACCCAGCTTGCTAGGGCTACAAGAGCCCAGGATCTAACAGTAGGCACTGTGGGCGTTTGTATTGGAATTGGTTTTGGCCTGCCATGAAGTAACTCTTGTACTGTTGAAACGTTTAAAATCTCAAGTGTGTGCAGGCTGTAAGGAGAGGCTACACGTTTAGTGTGGATGCTCTCATTTCTCTGCATCACCCAAAGATAACATGGTGCAAGTCTTCACTAGTGTGAGACGAAATGCACAGGGGCCATTGATTTAGGCTGAGCTTCTACAGTAGGCCCCAGCAGACCAGCCGAAAACAGAGCTATTCAAACTAAGACTCCAGGTCAGCAAACTGCTAACTGTGTTGTCAGAGAGCTGGGAAGGGGATTTGATGCTGCAAACGTGGTGGTGTGAGCCTCACCATGGTTTTATGCAACTTTCAAAGGAGAGGGCACTCTTCAATGTACAAGCTGCAAGGTGGGAAAGGGAAGGAAATTTCTTCACCTCTGATGCCTACTGAAACCTGTGAGTACTTAGAGATAACAGGCAATGCCGACAGT
>NW_021620687.1:1786350-1788183 GCF_004785775.1 Grammomys surdaster
ACTACTGAAACCTGTGAGTACTTAGAGATAACAGGCAATGCCGACAGACCAACTCTAGTAGGGATCAACCTGGAGCTCTGCCACTCCCTCTGCCTAGATTTGTACTTCATCTGAGAGAGAACATTGTGACATTCTCCGTTGTCATGAGGTCATTATACAGTCACAATGGAGAAGAAGACTACATTCATTTTGAATTGGTTGGGTATTTCTCTTATAGACTACAACAGCATGTAATCACTTACATTACACTTTGTAGAACTTTGCAGCAGCCTACGTGTTCTGCTGAATGAAGTATTTGGACTGTTGAATATGTGTGTGTGTGTGTGTGTGTGTGTGTGTGTTTAAGACCACAGTCAGTAAGGAAGACGTGTCTTAGGTTCTTCCATTTTGCTTTCTCTATATTTCCCCAGAGTCTGTTACAAGCCTTGATGTAACTGCAATCTGTAAATGCCAGCCCTGCCCCCACTCTCAGCATTTCCATTCATCCAAGAATCCCAAAGCGTTTTTTAATAACGGACTCATTAATCCTCATAAAACTCCTTCATTTGACATGTGTAACTCTCACTACATGATATGTTGCTACTTACGCTGGATTTAATTTAACAAATCCCCCCGCCCCCCGTCGTGGCTAGTCATTTACATTGACCTCATTTTGGTTGAGTTATCACCCAGATTTGAGCAAGTTTGAATGGCCTTATTCCAAAAGGACAACTCCTGGCAGATAGAAGGGAACTATCTGAAGAAGCAATTATTGTTTTTTTTTAAATAATCAATTTCAGCAATAAATGGCCCTATAAATAATCAACTGGATTTTAATCATGGTTAAAGAGAGTGTGACTGGTAGACATTTTACAAACAAAACAAAACAAACCCCCCCAAAACCAAAAAACAAAACAAAAAAACCTCATGAAATTGAGTGAGTTCAAAATTCATGGGCATAAAGAAACAAAGACCTTAGAGGATACAAGGTGAGACCAAGAATAACAGAAGCGTAACTTCAAGTTCACATTCCCACACTTTCTCTCTCACCTTTATCCTTTGGACTTCTGAGTTCAGACGTCAAGAGCATTTCCTGGAGTCTTAGGCAGAAGTAATAGAGATTTATCGGGAAGTGGGATGAGATTCTGTGTTCAGGAAAGCCAAGTTGGTAATGTGTGTTTTGGAGATGGGTTGAAGTATTTTTTGATTCAAGAAAGCAGGTAAGACACACCAGAGAAGGAAGGATGCAAGGCTGGGTGAGTGATCACTAAACAGGACCATGGTGCTAAAGAAGCATTGGTGTGTAGCTGAAGAGCAAACAGGGGATATGTGCTCATGGGATGCATTCGCCTGCGGACTTTGCCTCGATCCTATGGTGGGTACTCACCCTGCCTCCACTTGTATATGTATAACTCTGCAAACCAGGTATCTCACAAGCTGAGTCTTCCTATGGCTTCAGGTACCTCTTTATGACTTGACCTCAGAGGTGTTGTTACAGCCTCCACTTTGTGCTCAAAACAGTGCTTTTCAGACCTAATGACCATTTCATAAGTGTCATGAGGCTTTTGACATAAACCATCTAGATAGGTCATTAAAATATCACAATGGCTTCATCGTAAAAAGGAAAATAATACAGTGTGTATTTTAATCTGCACAACCTTGCATACAACCACAGTAGAAGACCAAGTGAAGTGTGGCACACTTACACTGTATCCACTAAACCTCAGGGCTGAGACTGTGGGATGCTTACACTGTATCCACTAAACTTCAGTGCTGAGACTGTGGGATGCTTACACTGTATCCACTAAACCTCAGGGCTGAGACTGTGGGATGCTTACACTGTATCCACTAAAC
>NW_021620687.1:1788193-1790796 GCF_004785775.1 Grammomys surdaster
AACCTCAGGGCTGAGACTGTGGGATGCTTACACTGTATCCACTAAACCACAGTGCTGAGACCAGTGCGAGAAGGATGTGGCTACCATAGTGGCCAGTACTGCCACTGCTGGTGTGAGATCATGTAGTGATCGATGGCACTTGGTCACTTTTTAAACTGAGAAAACTACAATCTACCATTACTTCACCCTCCATCGCATTCCTGGAAGTCCATGGACAGTAGTAGAACACGCCAGTGTTTGTTGTGTTTCTCTGTAAAATAAGAGTTAGGTCTTACAGTTAGAAAATGAGCTGTTTTTTCTTATATCTGGAAAAACTTCTCATGCCTTTTGGTCTCAGAACCTCTTTGTGCGCTTAAAAAGTATTGCGAGTCTCTAAACATTTGCATGCACAGCTTATATCTATTGATATGATTGTAGTATAGTAGAAGTTAAAACTAAACGTAATGTTTGTTTTTTACTTAAAAACAACTCCTTTAACTTACCTTAAAATTTGTATTAAAAAATTACATCATCTACAAAGTGGAGGTTTGATAAAGAGAATAGCATAATCCAAGAGCACTAGATTCAAAGAGCTTTGTATTTAATCTGTTGTCATTGATATTTTGCCAGAAGTGCTTGAAGAAGATCAAGCCACATACAGAACAAAATAGTTGGAACGGGTTGTCGTATTTGATTATCCAGTTTTTAGGTAATTACGGATATTTTTTCTTCAACAAGACATAAAACTCAACCCTCATGGTGTACTTTTTCCAGGGTTCACTGAGAGCACACCAGTGAGCACCTGTGACATGGAGGTCCATTGGTTTACCTTACATATGTTGTAGCTCTCCCACCGTGTAGGATTTTGTAGTATGTAGTACTTATTTATAACTGGCTCACTACGGCACACAGGGCTTCTCAATGTTGACACGTTACATTCTATATCACTATGCCATTTGCCAATATTGCTACTGATATCATCAAAAAGAACTTTCAGTGCTGCAGATGCTGTCAGCTCCTGCTGGTACCTAAAGTTTTTCTACATTTTTTTTTTTTTTGGATAGAATATTTGAGTTTCATTATTGGCAGGCGATACAATCAATTGCTTCCTTAGAAATAATTTCTTGGAAATGGAAAAGAAATGCTTTTGAAGAAACAATTTGTGAGATGCTCACCTAAGTAGAGTAATTGTGGCCAATCTGCCAGTTGCTCTAGGTGTGTGCCCTAGAGCTGGGACTTAATGTAGGCAATATTTTATTGCTTCCTGAAGGATGTTTTCAAGTGAAGCTGGAACAGTGTGTCTGTCTGTTCAATTGAGATGCACTGTAGTGAAAACGCGCTGTTGGGCAGTAGCTGCCACACCAATGCCACGGCCCAGTGTCCCACACAGCAGCTTTTTCTGCCTTTCTTTCTCAGTGGGAAAGGAAAATCACACCAGGAGGCTGCTAAGGAAGTGCTACTGACCTAGACTCACTCCTGAGAGGGCCTCGGGGGGCCTCTGGTGGCTTTCAGTCACTCTTGGAGAAAGAATGTTCTTCTTGAAGAAGTGGAGGGACATCTGCTGTACAAGTCCTTTCAGTGTGCATCCTCTACTGACTACACACACAGACGCACACATAGACACACACACAAAGACATACACACAGACATACACACACAGACACACACATAGACACACACACATAGGCACACATAGACACATGCATATACACACACAGACACATACACACATAGGCACACACACATATACACACAGACACACACACATACACACACACATACACACACATATACACACACAGACACACACACATACACACACACAGAGACACACACACATATACACACACAGAGACACACACATATATACACCTCTCTGGTTCCCACCCTCTAATGTTAATACTACTCTCTAACCATTTTGTATGTTTTAGTCAGTGATAATTATTTATCCTTGTGGCTACCGTGTAATTTTTTGTTATGGTTTTACATTGTGTAATAATCAATTCAGGATATTTAGGTTACTCAGCATCTTAAGCATTTATCATTTCTTTGTCACGAGAACGTTCAAATCCTCTTCTAGCTATTTTTAATTATGCAATAAATAATGTTGACAATAGTAATCCCTCTGTGTAATACTATATTACCTCTAGTCATGTTGATAACAAAAATGTCCTTTAATCCCTTTCCATGCCCTTGGGAATTGGTTTGACCATTTGAGACCTTCTTCTCTAGAGGTCCTTACTGTGATGAGCAAGGACTTCCCTAGGAACAACAGCCTGCACTCAGCCTGTAGCGCACTCTGGCTCTCTATCTACAAATGAAACAAAGCAAAATCAAAAACAAAATGGCTGGAGAAGTGACTTCATGGCCTTAGTAGTGATTGTAGTGTTACTGAACAATGGTCCATCCTGTTACCATCTACATTTTATAATTGTTTTTGTCCATTTAATTAGAAGATATTCCCAACCCTCTTTCATAAGGGATGTGTGTGAGTGTGTTTATGTATGTGTGTGTGTGTGTGTGTCTGTGAGAGAGAGAGAGAGAGAGAGAGAGAGAGAGAGAGAGTGTGTGTGTGTGAGAGAGAGAGGAGATAGAGAGTGAAAGAGAGAAGAGGGGGAGAGGGA